>NW_022454348.1:862-1028 GCF_009761245.1 Sapajus apella
AGTGTATATTTTGTGTATTTAAAGTGGAGAGTTCTATGAATGTTAATTAAGTCTACTTGTTCCGGATCTGAGTTCAAGTCCTGAATATCGATGTTAACTTTCTGTCTCATTGATCTAATATTGATGTTGAAGTCTCCCGCTATTATTGTGCGGGGGTCCAAGTCTC
>NW_022454349.1:0-466 GCF_009761245.1 Sapajus apella
TCTTTAAAACTGCTCTGCTGGGTTCGTTCACCTTCGGAAGTTGCATCGTTCTTTAGATTCAGCGAGTTAGAAACACGTTTCTCCAAATAGCGGCGTTTGGATATTCCTGAGTGAATGGGAGTATAGGGTGTAATGAGAAATATCGGGCTCTAAAACAGAAACGGAGCTATGTAGCAGAATGATTGTCAAGGTGTATATTCAACTTACAGAGTTAAACAGATGTGTGAATGTAGCAGTTCAGACACACTTTCTTTGGAGAATCTAGATAGAGATAATTCCAGCCATATACAGGCTCATAAGATTTAGTGGTAAGGTCGCGTTTAAACCACAGGAGAATCGTCTCTTTCAAACTGATCTCTTATGTGTTCGTTCACCTTAGGAAGGTGCATCTATGTTTAGATTCAGCGAGTTAGAAACAGGGTTCTTCTAAAATCTGCGTTTGGATATTCCTGAGTGAATGGCAGTA
>NW_022454349.1:566-1028 GCF_009761245.1 Sapajus apella
TGTCAAGGTGTATATTAAACTTACAGAGTTAACCAATTGTGTGAATGTAGCAGTTCACTAACCCTTTCTTTGGAGAATCTGGAAATTGATGTTTCCAGCCATTTACAGACTCTTAATAATTTGCTTTAAGATCGCATCTAAATCATACGAGAAACCCGTCTTTCAAACTGCTCCACTGTGTGCTCGTTCACCTTCGGGAGTTGCTTCTATGTTTAGATTCTGCGAGTTAGAAACACGTTTCTCCAAAAAGCTGCGTTTGGATATTCGTGAGTGAATGGGAGTATATGGTGTAATAAGAAATCTCTGGCTCTAAAAGAAAAACGGAGATATGGAGCAGAATGATTGTCAAGGTGTTTATTAAACTTACAGAGTTAAACAGTTGTGTGAATGTAGCAGTTGAATAACCCTTTCTTTGGAGTATCTGGAAAGAGATATTTCCAGACATATACAGGTTCCTAAGAA
>NW_022454350.1:0-1028 GCF_009761245.1 Sapajus apella
GCGCAAAAAGGATGAAAACACCCGAAACCAGAACACCTCTCCTCCTAAAAGGGATCACAACTCCTCACCAGCAAGGGAACAAGGTTGGATGGAGAACGAGTGTGATGAAATGACAGAATGAGAATTCAGAAGGTGGGTAGTAAGAAACTTCTGTGAACTTAAAGAACATGTTCTAACCAAATGCAAAGAAACTAAGAACCTTGAAAAAAGATTTGACGAAATGCTAACAAGAATGGACAAAATAGAAAGGAATATAAGTGAATTGATGGAGCTGAAAAAGGCAACACGAGAACTTCGTGAAGCATGCACAAGTATCAACAGCCGAATTGACCAAGCAGAAGAAAGGATATCAGAGGTCGAAGATCAACTCAATGAAATAAAACGGGAAGGCAAGACTGGAGAAAAAAGGGTAAAACGGAATGAACAAAGTCTCCAAGAAATGTGGGACTATGTGAAAAGACCTAATCTACGTTTGATAGGCGTACCTGAATGCGACGAAGAGAATGAATCCAAGCTGGAAAATACTCTTCAGGATATTATCCAGGAAAACTTCCCCAACCTAGCAAGGCAGGCAAACATTCAAGTCCAGGAAATACAGAGAACACCCCAAAGATATTCGTCAAGAAGAGCAACCCCAAGGCACCAAATCGTCAGATTCACCAGGGTCGAAATGAAGGAGAAAATACTAAGGGCAGCCAGAGAGAAAGGTCGGGTTACCCACAAAGGGAAGCCCATCAGACTCACAGCAGATCTATCAGCAGAAACCCTACAAGCCAGAAGAGAATGGGGGCCAATATTCAACATCCTTAAAGAAAAGAACTTTCAACCCAGAATCTCCTATCCAACCAAACTAAGCTTCATAAATGAAGGAAAAATAAAATCCTTAGGGAACATGCAAGTACTCAGAGATTTCGTCACCACCAGGCCAGCTCTACAAGAGCTCCTGAAAGAGGCTCTACACATATAAAGGAACAACAAGTACCAGCTCAACTAAAGGGCAAAACAGCCAGCTAGCACCAAAATGGCAG
>NW_022454351.1:0-1028 GCF_009761245.1 Sapajus apella
GGAAACAGAGGATTCATTGTTTTCAACAATGATGACTGGTAAGTAAATACTTATTTAAAATGAGGTTTTGTACCAGTATGTTCTTGGTTTATTCTTTTTTTCTGTTCATTTCCTTTTATTATATCTGAAAAATCATTTAGTCAATGGAGCAAGAAGACATAGAAATAAAAAATGGGCGGGAGTCAAAAGATGATCGCTCTTACTTTGTTCTCCTATTGTCATAAAGTCTTTCTGTTGTAAGCAGAGTCCTTTCTGTGCACCTTTGCAGTATCTTATGTGTATACCGCATGCACATCTATATGCTCACCTACACGTGCCACAAAATACACAAATTAGTTAATATACAGATTGTGAAATCATTAAAAGAACATGTCTTGTAGTCCTGCTTTTTTAATCATGGAAAAATGCTGCCTCAATAGAAATATCTTTATTTCTAGCTCATTTTCTCAAGGATTGCTCTACCTGGTTTTGTGGTATGCTTTACTGACTTCTCTGTCCCTTTGTGACAAATAATATTTTTAATGCATTTGTATAAACAATATATATCTGTGGTTAATGATGTGCCTCAGGAGATTTGGGTTTTATTTATGAAACTTCTCATTGTTGACCTTTCATCTGCGATGCTTATGTCTTTTGCCGGTAGAATAAATGATTCTCTAACCTATAGCTCAGAAACGTCCTTGTAAGCACTTGAAATGTCTCTGTCAAATGTCAACTGATACTCATACTTAGCCCATTCTAGTCTAAATTACATTTCACTGTAGAATACCTACCTACACACACATATATATATCAAGTCAACCTCTGTCTTGCCGAAAAGACCCATGTCTAGTTCTTTAATTTCTTTCCTTTGTGGATGAAAATACCAATATAAATTTATGTGAAAAAGCTTTATATTTAAACTATCACTTCTTCATAGACATACTAGGTTGTTTGCATGTACACCCCAAATTCTTTTTAACCTCATGGGGAAGAACGAGATAAAAAAGAAATACCCTTTACATTTTTAAAAGTAATCGTATTAAGTT
>NW_022454352.1:0-669 GCF_009761245.1 Sapajus apella
ATACTCCCATTCACTCAGGAATATCCAAACGCCGCTTTTTGAAGAAACGTGTTTCTAACTCGCTGAATCGAAACATAGATGCAACTTCCTAATGTCAACGAACACACAGCAGAGCAGTTTGAAAGACAGGTTTCTCCTGTGGTTTAGTCGCGATATTATCGCAAATTCTTATGAGCCTGTTTATGGCTGGAAATCTCTCTTTGCAGATTCTCAAAAGAAAGGGTTTCGGAACTGCTACATTCACACATCTGTTTAACTCTATATGTTGAATATACACCTTGAGAATCATTCAGCTACGTAGCTCCGTTTTGGTTTTACAGCCCGATATTTCTCATTACACCCTATACTCCCTTTCACTCAGGAATATCCAAACGCTGCTATTTGGAAAAACGTGTTTCTAATTCCCTGAATCTAAACATAGATGCAACTTCTGAAGGTGAACGAACACACAGCGGAGCAGGTTGAAAGAGACGTTTCTTCTGTGATTTAGATGCGATCTTGAGGCTAATTCTTAGGAGGCTGTATATGGCTGGAAATATGTCTTTCCAGATTCTCCAAAGAAAGGGATAGTGAACTGCTACATTCACACAATTGTTTAACTCTACAAGTTTAATATACAAGTTGATAATCATTCTGCTACATAGCTCCGTTGTTGTTTTACAGCCAGAT
>NW_022454352.1:769-1028 GCF_009761245.1 Sapajus apella
GAACTGCTACATTCAACATATAGAGTTAAACAGATGTGTGAATGTAGCAGTTCCGAAACCCTTTCTTTTGAGAATCTGCAAAGAGAGATTTCCAGCCATAAACAGGCTCATAAGAATTAGCGATAATATCGCGACTAAACCACAGGAGAAACGTCTCTTTCAAACTGCTGTGCTGTGTGTTCGTTGACTTTAGGAAGTTGCATCTATGTTTTGATTCAGCGAGTTAGAAACACGTTTCTTCTAAAAGCTGCGTGTCGAT
>NW_022454353.1:0-1028 GCF_009761245.1 Sapajus apella
CTCAGCAGAGCAGTTTGAAAGAGACGTTTCTGCTGTGGTTTAGACGCAATCTTACCGCTAACTCTTATGTGCCGGTATGTGGCTGGAAATATCTCCTCCCAGATTCTGTAAAGAAATGGTTTCTGAACTCCTACATTCTCACATCTGTTTAAGTCTGTAAGTTGAATACACACCATGACAATCATTCTGCTGGATAGCTTCATTTTTATTTTAGAGGCAGATATTTCTCATTACACAGTATACTCCGTTTAACTCAGGAAAATCCAATCGCAGCTTTTAGAAGAAACCTTATACTAAGTCTCGGAATCTAAGCATAGATGCAACATCCTAAGGTGAAAGAACACCCAGCAGAGCAGTTTGAAAGAGACGTTTCTCCTGTGGTTTAGACGCGATCATACCGCTAATTCTTATGTGCCTGTATAGGGCTTTAAATGTCTCTTTCTAGATTCTCCAAAGAAAGGGTTTCTGACCTGCTACATTCACACATCTGTTTAACGCTGTCAGTTGAATATACACCTTGACAATCATTGTGCTACATAGCTCCATTTTTGTTTTAGAGCCCGATATTCCTCATTACAGCCTATACTGCCATTCACTCAGGAATATCAAAACGCAGCTTTTTGGAGAAACGTGTTTCTACCTCGCTGAATCTAAACATAGATGCAACTTCCTAAGATGAACGAACACACAGTAGAGCCGTCTGAAAGAGACGATTCTCCTGTGGTTTAGACGCGACTTACCACTAATTCTTAGGAGCCTGTATATGGCTGGAAATATCTCTTTCCAGATTCTCCAAAGAAAGGTTCTCTGAACTGCTACATTCACCTATCTGTTTAACTCTCTAAGTTGAATATACACTTTGACAATCGTTATGCTACATAGCTCGGTTTTTGTTTTAGAGCCAGATATTTCTCATTACACCCTATACTCCCATTCACTCAGGAATATCCAAAGACCGCTATTTGGAGAAACGTGTTTCTAACTCGCTGAATCTAAACATAGATGCAACTTCCTAAGGTGAACGAACA
>NW_022454354.1:0-1028 GCF_009761245.1 Sapajus apella
GCATTGCCTTTTTGGCTATCCTGGCCTTTTGGCATGGTCTGGCTTTTTTTCCTGGCCTTTTTGCCTGGCCTGGTCTTTTGTCCTGGCATTTTGTCCTGCCCTGGCCTTTTGGCCTGGATTCGCCTGGCCTTGCCTTTTGGCATGGCCTTTTGGCCTGGCCTTGCTTTCTGCCCTGGCCTTTTTGCCTTCCCTTGCCTTTGGCCTGGCCTTACCTTTTGGCCTGGACTTGCCTTTAGGTCTGGTCTGACCTGGTCTTGCCTTTTGGTCTGGCCTGACTTTTCGGCCTCACATTTTGGCCTGGTCTGACCTTTTGTCCTGGCCTTTTGTCCTGGCCTGGCCTTTTTTTCTGGACTTTTGTCCTCGCCTGGCCTTTAGTCCTGGTCTTTTGTCCTGGCCTGGCCTTTTGGTTTGGCCTGGCCTCACCTTCTTTTTGTCCTGGCCTTTTGGCCTGCCCTTGGCTTTTGACCTTTCCTGGACTTTGGTCCTGGCCTTTCGTTCTGGCCTGGCCTTTTGTTCTGGCCTGGCCTTTTGGCCTGGCCTGGTCTCGCCTTGCATTTTGGTCTGGCCTTTTGGACTGGCCTTGCCTTTTAGCCTGGACTTTTGGCCTGTCCTTGCTTTTTGGTCTGGCCTGGCCTTGCCTTTTGGCCTGGCCTGACCTCTTGGCCTGGCCTTTTGGCTTGTCCTGACCTTTTAGCCTGGTCTTTTAGCCTTGTCTTGCCTTTTGGCCTGGCCTAGCCTTTTAGCCTGGCCTAACCTTTTGGCCTAGCTTTTTGGCCTTGCCTCGCTTTTTGACCTGGCCTTTTGGCCTGACCTAACATTTTGGCCTGGTCTTTTGGCCTGTCCTGGCCTTTTGGCACAGCCTGGTCTTTTAGCCTGGCCTCACCTTTTTGCCTAGTCTTTTGGCCTTGCCTGTTGGTCTGGCCTTGCCTTTTGGTCTGGACTTTAGGCCTGGCCTTGCGTTTTGGCCTGGCCTGGCCATGTCTTGCCTTTTGACCTGGGCTGGCCTGGCCTTTTGGCCTGGCCTATTG
>NW_022454355.1:0-1028 GCF_009761245.1 Sapajus apella
TTGTTTGGAAATTTCATGCTTTTGCATTCCTTTACTCTTGCCAGCATAATAGGTCAAGTCAATTATATGTGTCATTTTCTATTAGAGTATGTGTAACATAATTACACAAAACTGTCTATGGTGTCTTGATCAATAGTAAGTTATTCTCTTCTTTTCTTGGGATGCCCCAAGGTCACCTATTGTCCAAACAGAATTCAGCACTGGACACCTCTCATGCTGCAAGCTTGAACTAATTCCAAAACTCTCTTCTTCTATTTGATCTTATGGATCACTGCAGAGGTGTACCTTCTGTGGAATGGGCTACCAGTTCCTTGATCCAGTTTTATCTCCATACATTCCAGTAATTGAGTGCTATGGAGAAGCTTTCTCTGGTCATCTAGCAAAGGCCCCATGCCATAAACACAGACCCACAGACTTTGTCTTAATTACCACTTTGTTACTACTAGTTGGGAATAAAGTCAGTTAACACTGTGCAGCCTTAGCATATTGATGAAATTCCCCACCTACAAGAATGCCGACCTGCCCACAGATTGCTAGAATGCAAACCTGCCAAGAAAAAAAAAAAAAAAAAAAAAAGTCTGAACATTTTCTTTCCCCTTTCTCCTGAGTTTAAAAATTTTGAATAGGGACTATGCCAATTAGCTTTTGCTGCATAACAAACCACCCCAAAATTTAGCAGCTTAAAATAACATTCATTTATGTAGCCCACGGTGCAGCAAATTGGCAGATTGTGTGGGTTCCTCTGGGCATTCTTCTGGTCTTGGCTGGTCTTTGTGTATGGTTAGCTGCTGGGTTGGCTAGGGGTTTGTTCCTCTAGGATGGCCTGATAGTTTCACATGGTCTCTCATTCCTCTAGTAGGCTAGGCTAATCTTTATTTGGTGGATGTGACAAATTCAAGAGAAAGAACCAAATGTACAAGATAGTGCCTTGTCTTGGAAACGTATGTTACTCTGACATATTTTGTTTGCCAAATAATAAAAGAAAGACCAGATATTAATGAAATGGAAAACAGATATGCTGTAAAGAA
>NW_022454356.1:0-1028 GCF_009761245.1 Sapajus apella
TACCTCATTTGCTCTCCTGGGGTTGGAGGGAACAGAGAGATGAAGACAGGGACACTCCAGAATTTTCCCCTGCACCCTGACAGTCCCCCTGCAGCAAATCCCATTGATCTCACCAACTGCGTCCCAAAGCTGTCTGCCTGTCTGCTTCTCTGACCCTCAGTCCTGATCCATCCACTGTCATCCTGTGCCTCGACTCCTGGAGCTGACCCGGGACCACTGCCCCAGGGAGGCAGCTTCTGATGCCCGGAGATCAGAGGCTGCCCTGAGCCCACCTGGGTATGGTGCCTGAGGAAGGCTACCTGGAAGGGGGTAATGCCTGAGCTACATCTTTCTTTCTTCCTTTTACATTTTTGGTGGAGTTGGGGCATCTCACTATGTTGCCCAGGCTAGCCTCAAGCTCTTTGGCTCAAGTGATCCTTTGCCCTCGGCCTCCTAAAGTGCTGGGATTATAGCCTGAGCTACACCTTAAATGACCAGGAGGTGGGTGCTGGGCAGGCAGAGGATGGGAGGATGGAGGCAGGAAGAGGGAGGGGAGGCTTTGAGACAGGGGGCAGCAAACACCCAGGCAGAGGGAGCAGCATGACTCAGAGGACATTCAGTGTGGCCAGAGGAATGCTTGGGCAGGGTCACTTGGCACTTTAGGGTCAGGCAGGAGTTCGGGGTCTCCTGTGCTTAACAAGGGGAGGGGGGCATCATCAGAAGGCAGCTGCCTGGAGGAGGTGTTTGTTGTATTTTGAGATGGAGTCTTGCTCTGTTACCAGGCTGGAGTGCAGTGGAAGAGTCTCAGCTCACTATAAACTCTGCCTCCCATGTTAAAGTGATTCTCCTGCCTCAGATTCTGGAGTAGCTGCGATTATAGGTGCCTGCCACCATGCTCAGCTAATCTTTTTATTTTTCAATAGAGAGAGCATATTCCCATGTTGCCCAGGCTGGTTTTGAACTCCTGATCTCAGGTGAGCCACCTGCCTCGACCTCCCAAACTGCTGGGATTACAGGCGTGAGCCACCGTGCCAAGAGGAGGCCATGCA
>NW_022454357.1:0-567 GCF_009761245.1 Sapajus apella
AAACAATTGTGTGAATGTAGTAGTTGACTAACCATTTCTTTGGAGAATCTGGAAAGAAATGGTTAGTCAACTACTACATTCACACAATTGTTTAACTCTGTAAGTTTAATATACACCTTGACAATCATTCTGCTTCATAGCTCCGTTTTTGTTTTAGAGCCAGATATTTCTCATTTAACCCTATCCTCCCATTCACTCAGGAATATCCAAACGCAGCTTGTTGGAGAAACGTGTTTCTAACTGGCAGAATCTAAACATAGATGTAGCTTACGAAGGTGAACGAACACACAGTGGAGCAGTTTGAAAGAGATGTTTCTCGTATGATCTAGATGAGATCTTAAAGCTAATTCTTAAGAGTCTGAGTATGGGTTTTAATATCTCTTTCCAGATTCTCTAAAGAAAAGGTTAGTGAACTGCTACATTCACGCAATTGTTTAACTCTGTAAGTTTAATATACACCTTGACAATCATTCTGCTACATAGTTCCGTTATTGTTTTAGAGCCACATATTTCTCATTAAACCCTATACTCCCATTCACTCAGGAATATCCAAACGCAGCTTTTTGG
>NW_022454357.1:667-1028 GCF_009761245.1 Sapajus apella
CCACATATTTCTCATTACACCTTATACTCCCATTCACTCAGGAATATCCAAACGCAGCTTTTTGGAGAAACGTGTTTCTAACTCGCAGAATCTAAACATAGATGCGTCTTCTGAAGGTGAACGAACACAGAGTGGAGCAGTTTGAAAGAGTCGTTTCTCGTATGCTTAAGATGCGATCTTAAAGCTAAATCTTAAGAGTCTGTACATGGCTGGAAATATCTCTTTCCAGATTTTCCAAAAATGGTTAGTCAACTGCTACATTCAAAGAATTGTTTAACTCTGTAAGTTTAATATACACCTTGACAATCATTCTGCTACATAGCTCCGTTTGTTTTAGAGCCAGATATTTCTCATCTAACCC
>NW_022454358.1:0-1028 GCF_009761245.1 Sapajus apella
GTGGATTAGACGCGATCTTACCACTAATTCTTATGTGCCTCTATATGCCTCGAAATATATCTTTAAAGATTCTCCAAAGAAAGGGTTTCTTAACTGCTACATTCACACATCTCTTTAACAATATAGGTTGAACGTACACCTTGACAATCATTGTGCTAGAAAGCTCTGATTTTGTTTTAGAGCCCGATATTTCTCATTACACCGTATACTCCCATTCACTCAGGAATATCCAAATGCCGCTTTTTGGAGAAACGTGTTTCTAACTCGCTGAATCTAAACATAGATGGAGCTTCCGAAGGCGAACGAACACACAGCGGAGCAGTTTGAAAGAAACGTTTCTTCTTTGATTTAGATGCGATCTTAAAGCTAATTCTTAAGAGTCTGTATATGGCTGGAAATATCTCTTTCCAGATTCTCCAAAGAAAGGCTTAGAGAACTGCTACATTCACACAATTGTTTAACTCTGTAAGTTTAATATTCACCTTGACAATCATTCTGCTACATAGCTCGGTTTTTGTTTTAGAGCTGGATAGTTCTCATTACACTGTATACTCCCATTCACTCAAGAATATCGACACGCAGCTTTTAGAAGAAACGTGTTTCTAACTCGCTGAATCTAACCATACATGCAACTTCCTAAGGTCAACGAACACACAGCAGAGCAGTTTGAAAGAGGCGTTTGTCCTGTGGTTTAGACGCGATCTTACTGATAATTCTTTTGAGCCTGTTTATGGCTGGAAATATCTCCTTCCAGATTCTCCAAAAAAACGGTTTCTGAACTGCTACATTCACACATCTTTTTAACTCCATATGTTGAATATACACCTTGACAATCATTCTGCTACATAGCTCCGTTTTTGTTTTAGAGCCAGATATTTCTCATTACACCCTACACTCCCATTCACTCAGGAATATCCAAACTCAGCTTTTTGGAGAAACGTTTTTCTAACTCTCAGAATCTAAACATAGATGCAACTTCCTAAGGTGAACGAACACACATTGGAGCAGTTTGAAAGAGACGTTTCTCG
>NW_022454359.1:0-1028 GCF_009761245.1 Sapajus apella
CCCATCTCTACAAAAAATTTCAAAAAATTTTCCAGGTGTGGCAGTGTTCCCCTGTAGTCCCAGTTACTTGGGAGGCTAAAGTGGGAGGATCACTTGAGTCCCAGAGGTCAAGACTGCAGTGAGCCAAGGTCATGCCACTGCACTCAAGCTTGGGCTTCAAAGTGAGACACTGTCTCAGGAAAAAAGCTGGAGCTTTTGTTTCACATTTGTAAAAAGTAAATGATATTATCTCCTTCATGGAGTTACTGTGAGGATGGAAATACAATTATTTCTTTTCCCTCTCCTATTAGAAATACAACGAGATAGGCATAGTGGCCAGGTGAGGTGGCTCATGCCTGTAATCCCAGCACTTTGGGAGGCCGAGACGGATGGATCACCTGGGGTCAGGAGTTCAAGCCCAGCCTGGCCAATGTGGTGAAACCCTGACTCCACTAAAACTACAAAAATTAGCCCAGTGTGGTGGCACATGCCTACAATCTCATCTACTCAGGAAGCTGAGGCAGGAGAATTGCTTGAACCCGGGAGGTGGAGGTTGTAGTGAGCCGAGATCATCCCACTGCACTCCAGCCTGGGAGACAGAGCAAGACTCCATCTCAAAAACAAACAAAAACACAAAACCCTGTGTGGTGGCTCATCCCTGTAATCTCAGCACTTTGGGAGGCCGAGTTGAATGGATCACCTGAGGTCAGGAGTTCAAGACCAGCCTGACCAACATGCAGAAACCCCACCTCTACTAAAAATACAAAATTAGACAAGCATGGTGGCATGTGCCTGTAATCCCAGCTACTTGGGAGGCTGAGGCAGGAGAATTGCTTCAACCTGGGAAGCAGAGGTTGCAGTGAGCCCAGATTGCACTCCAGCATCTACAACGAGAAGGAAACTCCGTCTCAAAAATAATAATAATAATAATTAGATAGGCATAGGCCCAGCGCTTCGGTGGGATTCGAGCCCCTGCGGCTCGGGCGGGGGAGACACTTGGAGAGAAAAGCTGGGTCCCAGGTTTCGAGGCCTCGGGAGACCCAAACCTG
>NW_022454360.1:0-1028 GCF_009761245.1 Sapajus apella
TCTGCATGTATTGAGATGATGATATGGTTTTTGTCTCTCTTGGTATTATTACCCTGCAACTTTACCTAAGAAACTTTTCATCCATACATAAAGTTCATGGATTTTTGAAGAAAAATCCATGAACTTTATGTATGGATGAAAAGTTTCTTAGGTAAAGTTGCAGGGTAATAATACCAAGAGAGACAAAAACCATATCATCATCTCAATACATGCAGAAAAAGCATTTGATAAAAGTCCACATCCCTTTGTGATAAAAACAAGTTATGCATACAAGTAACATGCCTTAACATAATAAAGGACATATATGACAAACCCATGGCTAAACATCATACTGAATGGGAGGAAGCTGTAAGCGTTTCCTCTGAGAACTGGAGCAAGACCAGGATGATCGCCTTCACCAATCTTACTCAACACCGTACTATAAGTACTAGCCAGAACAACCAGGTAAGAGAAATAAAAAGCATCTAAATTGGAAAAGAAGGGGCTACATGCAGTGGCCCATGCTTGTAATCCCAGCACTGTGGGATACCAAGGCGGGCAGATGACTTGAGGTCAAGAGTTTAAAACCAACCTGGTCAACACAGTGAAACCCCATCGCTATTGAAAATAGAAAAATTAGCCAGGCATGGTGGCGGGCACCTGTAATACCAGCTATTCAGGAGGCTAGGAAAGGAGGTTAGCTTGAACCCAGAAAGCAGAGGTTGCAGTGAGCCAAGATTATGCCACTGCACTCCAGCCTGGGCATCAGAGCAAGACTATCTCAAAGTAAAATAATAAAAAGAAGTTACAAAAGAAATCAAATTGTCTCTCTTTGCAAACATAAGCTTATATATAGATAAGCCAAAACAATCCACTGAAAAACTCCCAGAACAGATAAACAAATTCCGTGAAGTTGCAAGATACAGAAATCAACATATGAAAATCAGTAGCGTTTCTATACACCTATAACAAAATAGAAAAGAAATCAAGAAATAATCCCATTTACAAGAGCTGCACAAAATAAAGTCCCAAGGCATAAAATTTAACCA
>NW_022454361.1:0-92 GCF_009761245.1 Sapajus apella
ATGGGTTCACAGCTGAATTCTACCAGACATACAAAGAGGAGCTGGTATCGTTCCTTCTGAAACTATTCCAAACAATACAAAAAGAGGGAATT
>NW_022454361.1:192-1028 GCF_009761245.1 Sapajus apella
ATAAAGGGGATATCACCACAGATTCCACAGAAATTCAAACCATCATCAGAGATTATTACAAACAACTCTATGCACATAAACTAATAAACCTGGAAGAAATCGATAAATTACTGGACACTTGCCTCCTCCCAAGCCTAAACCAGGAAGAAGCCAAAACCCTGAACAGACCCATAACAAGGTCTGAAGTTGAGGCAGCAATTAAGAGCTTACCACCCAAAAAAAGCCCAGGTCCAGACGGGTTCACAGCCGAATTCTACCAGACATACAAAGAGGAGCTGGTACCATTCCTTCTGAAACTCTTCCAAACAATACAAAAAGAGGGAATTCTTCCCAAATCATTTTATGACACCAACATCATCCTGATCCCAAAACCCGGCAGAGACTCAACAAGAAAAGAAAACTTCAGGCCAATATCCATGATGAACATAGATGCAAAAATCTTCAATAAAATACTGACAAGCCGATTGCAACAGCACATCAAAAAGCTTATCCACCATGATCAAGTAGGCTTCATCCCGGGGATGCAAGGCTGGTTCAACATATGCAAGTCTATAAACGTAATTCACCACATAAACAGAACCAAAGACAAAAACCACATGATTATCTCAATTGATGCAGAGGAGGCCTTTGACAAAATTCAACAGCCCTTTATGCTAAAAACCCTCAATAAGCTAGGTATTGATGGAACGTATCTCAAAATAATAAAAGCTATTTATGACAAACCAACAGCCAATATCATACTGAATGGGCAAAAACTGGAAGCATTCCCCTTGAAATGTGGCACCAGACAAGGATGCCCTCTCTCACCACTGCTATTCAATATAGTATTAGAAGTT
>NW_022454362.1:0-1027 GCF_009761245.1 Sapajus apella
CAGAGAATGACTTGAAGCCCAGAGTTGGAGACCCGACTGGGCAACATAGTTATACCCTGTCTTTACAAATAATAATAATAATAATAATGAAAACTGAGCTACATGCAATTGCATAAGCCTGTACTCCTTGTTACTTTTGGAACTGAATTGGAAGGATTACTTGAACCCTGGAATTCAAGGCTGCAGTGAGCTATAATTGTGCCACAGCACTCAAGAGGGAGATACTTTCTCTACAATAATTAAATAAATGTGCGCTTAGAGAAATGCCTGTGTTTTGGAAGGAACTCAATAGGCAGTATTAAGTAAATGTTAGTTAATTTTTAGCGTATGTCTATTCTGATAGGATTTATGTTAATTATTCATCATTCAGGCAGTGGTCTCAGAATGAAGGTGTGATGCTAATTTTATCAGTGGTGCAAAAATGTGTACTTAATATTGCATAAACTAATCATCTCTGCTCCACCTTTCTTAATACCCTACATACCCATAAAGAGGTGGGTGTGCTCTTCAAAAATTCTTATAAATAGACAGAGAGGACAAGCTTATTTTTCTCCACAAGAGAAGGGTGACACTTGAGTTAACTGCATTTTGGAGACTTTTGGAAGTCAGTACCGCAATTAATGAACTCCTGATCTTGAGGAGTATTTAACAGAATTCTTTAAAAAAGCATTTTTCTTTTCCTTCACATAATAACAGAGTGTTAACAATTTCATTATTTTAAACCTACTGAATGATATTTATAACTCATATTGTCACTATTCATTTTAGATATTAATTGTTGAGGATATTAATTGTTGATATTTTGTATAGTCCATGATTGTTAAATATATTTTTGAAGAGTTTTAAATACCTAGTGTTTGCTGCAATAGATATGTATGCATAATGAATATATGGAGTTCATATATACATATATATGTACACATAGGCATGTATATATGTGTTGTGCATGTATTAATATTGGTACATTGAACTACTTAAGAAGAGCTAATTATTGAATGCTGTAAATGATGGGCTTTTATAACCTTAA
>NW_022454363.1:0-1027 GCF_009761245.1 Sapajus apella
TCTGAGCCCCCAGGCTGCCCTTCCCTCCAGCCCCCTCCAGGAGTCTGGGTCTGAGCCTCCAGGCTGCCCTTCCCTCCAGGCCCCTCCAGGAGTCTCTGCCGAGCATGCATCAGGCATAGACATGGCCTGGAAGGACCAGAGTCATCTGGTGACTTGGGGCTGCTGTGTGAGTTACAGAGTGAGGGCCTGGGTGGAAAGACAGACAGATGCAACCTCTGTCCACTGTCCTGCTCCTGGATGGTCATGTGGTGGGGATGGGGCCAGTCCTTAGACCACATGTCGGGATCAGGCCCCAGAACTGCTGCCCAGCTCTGCAGAGGTCCTGGGTCCCAGGCTACGTGGCAGCCTGTGACTCTTAACAGAGCAAACCAGCGGAGGGGACACTGTGAAGTCTGCCCAGATCCCCTCTTCAATGTGACCACCTAGCACTGCTGAGAACCCAGCAGCTCAGAGCTGTGCCCTCACTGGGAAGGGCTCTTGGCTGCAGAAAGCTTCCTCAAGGTGAGATCCCTTCTCAAAAGGGTTCAGTTTAATGAACCAAGATCTCAAGTCACTGCCTCAATTAAGATGCCACTGAATGAAGGGGCTCCCAGCTCCGGAGCTCGCTGTGTGGACACCTGAGGCCTCGGCAGCACCCTATCATGAGTCAGGAAATCTCCAACCCAGAGTCGGATTCCAGTGAGCCCCATCTAAGATGGCCAGGAGTTCCCAACATGGGCCATCAGGGACACGAGGTGACAGGATACACTGAGAACTCTAATTTCTGTCTTAAATTTTCAGAGTAAATGTTGAAATGCTCAACCTGATGGTTCCTTGAATTTTTTTTTTTTTTTTTTGGAGACGGAGTTTGGCTCTTGTTACCCAGCTGGAGTGCAATGGCGCGAACTCGGCTCACCGCAACCTCCGCCTCCTGGGTTGAGGCAATTCTCCTGCCTCAGCCTCCTGAGTAGCTGGGATTACAGGCACATGCCACCATGCCCAGCTCATTTTTTGTATTTTTAGTAGAGATGGGGTTTCACCATGTTGA
>NW_022454364.1:0-1027 GCF_009761245.1 Sapajus apella
AGTCTCAGTCATTCTGGAATATCCAAACGCAGCTTTTAGAAGAAACGTGTTTCTAACTCGCTGAATCTAAACATGGATGCAACTTCCTAAGGTGAACGAACACAAAGCAGAACAGTTTGAACTTGACGTTTATGCTGTTTTTTAAACGCAGTCTGACTGCTAGGTCTTAAATGCCTGTGTAAGGCTGGAAATATCTGTTTACAGGTAACCCGAACAAAAGATTTCAGAACCTCTGCACACACACATCAATTTACCTTCATAAGATGATTTAACCACTTGACAACCATTCTGCTAGATAGCTACGTTTTTGTTTTAGAGCAAGATATTTCTCATTACCGCCTTTAGTCTCAGTCATTCTGGAATATTCAAACGCAGCTTTGAGAAGAAATTTGTTTCTAACTCCCTGAATCTAAACATAGATTCAACTTCCTAAGGTGAACGAATAGAAAGCAGTGCAGTTTGAACTACACGTTTCTCCTGAGTTTTAAACGCAGTCTCAGTGCTACGTCTTAAATGCCTGTATAAGGCTGGAAATATCGGTTTCCAGATTCTCCAAGGAAAGGATTTCTGAACTACAGCACACAGGTCAGTTTAACTCTGTAAGAATTTGTACAGCTTGACAACCATTCTGCTAGATAGCTGCGTTTTTGTTTTAGAGCAAGATATATCTCATTAAGGCCTTCAGTCTCAGTCATTCTGGAATATCCAAACGCAGCTTTTAGAAGAAACGTGTTTCTAACTCGCTGAATCTGAACACAGATGCAACTTCCTAAGGTGAACGAACACAAAGCAGAGCAGTTTGAACCAGACGTTTCTCCTGTTTTATAAACGCAGTCTGACTGCTAGGTCTCAAATGCCGGGGCAAGGCTGAAAATATCTGTTTCCAGATTCCCCAAAGAAAAGATTTCAGAACCTCTGCACACACACATCAATTTAACTCCATAAGATGATTTTAGGGCTTGACAACCATTCTCCTAGATAGCTGCGTTTTTGTTTTAGAGCAATATATTTCTCATTACAGCCTTTA
>NW_022454365.1:0-422 GCF_009761245.1 Sapajus apella
AATGAGAAATATCTGTCTCTAAAACAAAAACGGAGCTATGTAGCAGAATGTTTGTCAAGGAGTATATTAAACTTACAGAGTTAAACAATTGTGTGAATGTAGCAGTTCACTAACACTTTCTTTTGAGTATCTGGCAAGAGATATTTCCAGCCATGTACAGACTCTTAATAATTAGCTTTATGATCGCTTATAAATCATACGAGAAACGTCTCTTTCAAACTGCTCCACTGTGTGTTCTTTCACCTTCGGAAGTTGCATCTATGTTTACATTCTGCGAGTTAGAAACACCTTTATCCAAAAAGCTGCGTTTGGATATTCCTGAGTGGATGGGAGTATAGGTTTTAATGAGAAACATCTGTCTCTAAAACAGAAACGGAGCTATGTAGCAGAATCATTGTCAAGGTGTATATTAAACTTACAGA
>NW_022454365.1:522-1027 GCF_009761245.1 Sapajus apella
GAAATGTCTGGCTCTAAAACAAAAACGGAGCAATGTAGCAGAATGATTGTCAAGGTGTATATTAAACTTACAGAGTAAAACAATTGTGTGGAAGTAGCAGTTCACTAACCCTTTCTTTGGAGAATCTGAAAAGAGATATTTTCAGCCATATACAGACTCTTAAGAATTAGCTTTAAGATCGCATCTAAATCACACGAGAAACGTATCTTTCAAACTGCTCCACTGAGTATTCGCTCACCTTCGCAAGTTGCATCTATGTTTAGATCCTGCGAGTTAGAAACACTTTTCTCCAAAAAGCTGGGTTTGGATATTCCTGACTGAATGGGAGTATAGGGCATAATGAGAAATATCTGTCTCTAAAACAAAAACGGAGCTATCTAGCAGAATGATTGTCAAGGTGTTTATTAAACTTACAGAGTTAAACAATTTTGTGAATGTAGCAGTTCACTAACCCTTTCTTTGGAGAATCTGGAAAGAGATAATTCCAGCCATATAGACACTCTTA
>NW_022454366.1:0-1027 GCF_009761245.1 Sapajus apella
CCTCCGTGGGTTGGGGTCCCACAACCAGAGGTCGCACAAGTGGTGCCGAAACCCGGGAGGTTCGGGCTGCCGGCCCAGCCGCAGCCCCCTCCCCTTGGCGACCTCTCTGAATCCGGCTTCTCTGCACTCCGACTAAGGTAAGTTCGTTCTTTTTTTCCTTACCTTTCCTTCCCCGTGGTGTGCACTGTGGTCCCTCCCAACTCCAAATCCACGGACCTCTCGCCAAGCGCCGGCCGGCCCGAGCAGGGTCCTCCAACCAGGCTCCAGGAGCCTTTTGGGAACCGCCAGACAGGGGACGCCCTCTCTGACTCTTCCCTCCTCCAAATCTCTGGGTACTTGCAGCATAAGGGGGACGCCTCTTCCTGCATCTACTCTCCAAATCTCTGGGTACTTGCAGCATAAGGGGGACGCCTCTTTCTGCATTTACTCAGCCGTTGGCAGGGAAATTACTGCTGTGCACGCCATGGGGAACGCGGAGTCCAAAATACCCCTTAACACCCCTCTTGGGTGTTTATTGCAAAACTTCTCCAAATTGGGATACTCGCAAACCCTGAGGCAAAAAACTCATTTTCTTGTCTCAAGCGGAATGGCCCCAGTATCGGCTCGATAACCAGTCACATTGGCCCCCGACTGGCACTTTCGATTCCGATATCCTTCGTGACCTTGACAATTTCTGCCGCTGTACAGGCAAAGATCGCGAGGTGCCTTATGTACAGGCTTTTTGGGATCTCCGTACCCACCCGGACCTTTATTCCACTTGCTCTACACACCAGGTTCTTTTAGCCCAGGTCTCTCGCAAAACCTCCTCCACTATCTCTATTACTTCTCCCCCGCCTTACTCAACGCAGGAGGATCTGCCTGACCATCTGTCTCCTCCCGCCAACCCCAGCCGCCAGCTACCACCAGTCCTTAGCCCTTCCCCCACTCCCTCCACACTTCCTGCCTCAGAGGCCTTGCCTCGACCTTCCCCCACTCCCTCTGCGCTTCCCGCCTTAGAGGCCCCACCTCCTCTTGCTTCTCCGGTGGC
>NW_022454367.1:0-1027 GCF_009761245.1 Sapajus apella
GGCTCCCACGCTCACGGTAACACAAACAGCCTAGCACACAGTAGGCTCCCAGGAGGGAGAGTGGCCACCGAGCTCCCGGAGGCGGCGGGATTCGAGCCTCCGAAGAGCTGCGTCTGGAGGGACCTAAGGAGGCGCCATCGAGGGTGGGGTCAGGCGACCGGGGCCCAGGGCCGTGGACAGCGCGCGAGCGCGGAGGTCCGGAGGCGCGAGCTCCCCCCCGGCCCGCCTACCTTGCCGTCGTGGGTGCGGTCGGCCGAGCTCACGGACACGGCCTGGATCAGCAGCAGCAGGGACAGCGGCACCAGGAAGCCCGCGGCGGGCGCCGCCACCACGATGCTGCGCGCGCTAAGGAACGGGCGGAGCTGCGGGACCCCCACGCCTGGCCCCGCCCCTCAGGCCCGGCTCCGCCCTGAGTCCCGCCCCCAGACCAGACTCCGCCCAGATCCCCGCCCCGAGCCCCGCCCCTCAAGCCCGACCCCGCCCCGAGCCCCGCCCGCGGAAGCCCACCCGCCACTCCTGGCCCCGCCCTCATCCAGCCCACCCAGGCCAAAGCCTGAAGACGCCGCCGTCCCGGCCCCTCCAGATCTGCGTTCCACTTTTAGCGCACGCTCGGTGACCCCGATCGATTCTTTTTTCTTTTCTTTTTTCTTTTTTAGAAGCACAATCACAACCCACTGCAGCCTCGACCTCCCCGGTTCAAGCGACCCTCCAGCCTCAGCCTCCCGAGTAGCTGGGACACAGGCGCGCGCCACCACGCCCGGCTAATTTTTCTATCTTTCCGAAGAGACGGGGTCTCACTATGTTGCCCAGGCTGGTCTGAAACGCCGGGGCTGAAACGGTGCGCCCGCCTCGGCCTCCCGAAGTGCTGGGATTGCAGGCGGGAGCCGCCGCGCTGGGCCCGCGGGACTCTCCACGCGCCACAGCTTCTCCCAGCCCCACCCACCCCGCTGGTCCAGGACTGGCCCTCCCCGGAGGCTGCTCCCTCTAGCCTCGCCCCCATAGCCCCAGTCCCCGCCTTCTCCCTCTG
>NW_022454368.1:0-1027 GCF_009761245.1 Sapajus apella
ACTGCCCTGGTCAGAACTTGCACCCCAGGCTGGAAAGCTGGCGAGTGAGGGAATCCTGTGCTCGAGGGTCGGTGCCCCACATGCCACCCGACCTCAGTCCAAGGCTGGCAACTCAGTGTTTACATAACAAATGGGTCCAGTGGTATTGAGCTCAAACACCAGTAGCCCTCACAATCACAAATAACATTTTAAAAAAACAGCAGGTGGGCAGGGCACAGTGGCTCACCCTGTAATCCCAGCACTTTGGGAGGCCAAGGCAGGTGGATCACCTGAGGTCAGGAGTTTGATACCAGACTGGCCAACATGGAGAAACCCTGTCCCTACTAAAAATACAGAATTAGCTGGGTGCAGTGGTGCAAGCCTGTAATTCTAGCTACTGGGGAAGCTGAGTCAGGAGAATTGCTTGAACCTGGGAGGCAGAGGTTGCAGTGAGTCGAGATTGTGCCACTGAACTCCAGCCTGGTCAACAGGAGTGAGCCTCTGCCTTTAAAAAAAAAAAAAGAAGAAAAAGAAGGAGAAGAAGACCATAGGCGGCCCTCGCAAGGAATGCCCAGGTATGAATTCAAACTGGCCAACAACACTGCATCCCAAACCCAGGCTGCAGTTGCACAATGGAGCCTCACGTGCAGAGACAGCTTGCAGAATGATCATGGGCTCAAGGATCTGCATGTGCTCTGGTGTCTAAGAGTTGTGGATGGAAACATCCCACACCACTAAGGAAAACACAGCCCAGGCTTGCGCTGAATGCTTCCCTGAAGCCTGAAGACTCACAGGGCTAACAGCCTGTGCGACAGCAGCACTGAAGCAAATGCCCAGACGCCCAATTCCCTTCATGGTTGGACACCTGGGAAGGACACCCCCATGGGAATAGTCATTTGTTTCAGACAACAGTGCCATGCCCAAGGAGTTGTCAAGGGAGGCAATGGCCTTGCTGGAACTGGAGACACCAAGGAACCTCGCCTTGACTGCGGGGTCAGAAACAAACCAGCCTCTCCTCACTGCTACAGGATACCCTTTACTCCTTCCT
>NW_022454369.1:0-1027 GCF_009761245.1 Sapajus apella
GGCTCCCACGCTCACGGTAACACAAACAGCCTAGCACACAGTAGGCTCCCAGGAGGGAGAGTGGCCACCGAGCTCCCGGAGGCGGCGGGATTCGAGCCTCCGAAGAGCTGCGTCTGGAGGGACCTAAGGAGGCGCCATCGAGGGTGGGGTCAGGCGACCGGGGCCCAGGGCCGTGGACAGCGCGCGAGCGCGGAGGTCCGGAGGCGCGAGCTCCCCCCCGGCCCGCCTACCTTGCCGTCGTGGGTGCGGTCGGCCGAGCTCACGGACACGGCCTGGATCAGCAGCAGCAGGGACAGCGGCACCAGGAAGCCCGCGGCGGGCGCCGCCACCACGATGCTGCGCGCGCTAAGGAACGGGCGGAGCTGCGGGACCCCCACGCCTGGCCCCGCCCCTCAGGCCCGGCTCCGCCCTGAGTCCCGCCCCCAGACCAGACTCCGCCCAGATCCCCGCCCCGAGCCCCGCCCCTCAAGCCCGACCCCGCCCCGAGCCCCGCCCGCGGAAGCCCACCCGCCACTCCTGGCCCCGCCCTCATCCAGCCCACCCAGGCCAAAGCCTGAAGACGCCGCCGTCCCGGCCCCTCCAGATCTGCGTTCCACTTTTAGCGCACGCTCGGTGACCCCGATCGATTCTTTTTTCTTTTCTTTTTTCTTTTTTAGAAGCACAATCACAACCCACTGCAGCCTCGACCTCCCCGGTTCAAGCGACCCTCCAGCCTCAGCCTCCCGAGTAGCTGGGACACAGGCGCGCGCCACCACGCCCGGCTAATTTTTCTATCTTTCCGAAGAGACGGGGTCTCACTATGTTGCCCAGGCTGGTCTGAAACGCCGGGGCTGAAACGGTGCGCCCGCCTCGGCCTCCCAAAGTGCTGGGATTGCCGGCGGGAGCCGCCGCGCTGGGCCCGCGGGACTCTCCACGCGCCACAGCTTCTCCCAGCCCCACCCACCCCGCTGGTCCAGGACTGGCCCTCCCCGGAGGCTGCCCCCTCTAGCCTCGCCCCCATAGCCCCAGTCCCCGCCTTCTCCCTCTG
>NW_022454370.1:0-1027 GCF_009761245.1 Sapajus apella
GCAGTTCAGAAATCCTTTCTTTGGAGAATCTGGAAACAGATAATTCCAGCCATATCCAGGCATATAAGAACTAGCAGTAAGACTGCGTTTAAAACACAGGAGAAACGTCTATTACAAACTGTTCTGCTTTGTTTTTGTTCACATCTTTCACCTTAGGAAGTTGCATCTATTTTTACATTCAGCTAGTTAGAAACACGTTTCTTCTAAAAGCTGCCTTTGGACATTCCAGAGTGAATGGGAGTATAGTCCGTAATGAGAAATATCTTGCTCTAAAACAAAAACGCAGCTTATCTAGCAGAATGGTTGTCAAGCTGTACAATCAATTTACATAGTTAAACTGATGTGTGTGTGCAGCAGTTCAGAAACCATTCTTTGGAGTATCTGGAAACAGATATTTCCAGCCATATACAGGAACATAAGAAGTAGCAGTAAGACTGCGTTAAAAACACAGGAGAAACGTCTATTTCAAACTTCTCTGCTTTGTGTTCGTTCAACTTAGGAAGTTGCATCTATGTTTAGATTCAGAGTTTTAGAAACACGTTTCTTCTAAAAGCTGCTTTTGGATATTCCAGAGTGAATGAGACTAGAGGCTGTAATGAGAAATATTTTGCTCTAAAAGAAAAACGCAGCTATCTAGCAGAATGGTAGCCAAGCCGTACAATCAACTTACAGAGTTAAACTGATGTGTGTGTGCAGCTGTTCAGAAATCCTTTCTTTGGAGAATGTGGAAACAGATATTTTCAGCCCTATACAGGCATGTAAGAAGTAGCATACGACTGCGTTTAAAAAAGAGGAGAAACGTCTATTTCAAACTGCTCTGCTTTGTGTTCGTTCACCTTAGGAAATTGCATCTATGTTTAGATTCAACGAGTTAGAAACACGTTTCTTCTAAAAGCTGCGTTTGGATATTCCACAGTGAACGGGAGTATAGGCTGAAATGAGAAATATACTGCTCTAAAACAAAAACGAGCTGTCTAGCAGAATGGTTGTCAAGCTGTACAATCAACTTACAGAGTTAAACAGATGG
>NW_022454371.1:0-1027 GCF_009761245.1 Sapajus apella
CTTCTCTCTCAGCCCAGCCGGGCCCCACGGTTCAGCCAGGAGAGAACATGACCTTGTCCTGCAGCTCCCGGAGCTCATTTGTCATGTACCATCTATCCCGGGATGGGGAGATCCCTGAACTCAGGCTCCCTGCAGTGCAGATCAACGGAACATTCCAGGCCCACTTCCCTCTGGGCCCTGCCACCCACGGAGGGACCTACAGATGCTTCGGCTCCTTCCATAACTCTTCCTACAGTTGGTCAGCCCCGAGTGACCCACTGTCCATTTCTGTCACAGGTGAGGAAACCCCATACCTGTCCCATGTCTGATGATCATAGAGCCACAGCTGAGGAACTTCCTGCTGCTGATGGAGGGAAGCATGGACAGATGCAGAGAGAAGATGGAGCCTGGGTGTGAGGGCGGGGTCAGGGCACAGGATGGCAGACAGGGCACCTCCAAGCCCTCCTCCACGGCCCGCATGGAGGCCCGCGTTCAGGGCTCCGAGCACCCAGGCAGATGGAGAGGGCGGTCAGGACAGGCTCAGAGGAGGGGAGACAGGGCTCAGTTTGGGGAGATCAGAGGTTCCCTCAGCCCCTCAACCTCACCTATTTCCCAGCAGCCCAACCTGGCCTCTCACCCACAGAGAGACGTCATCACCAGCAACCCCAATGCCCTTTTCTTTTCATTTGGAAAAATATTTACTGATGTTAAATATACCTATATAATTTACCACCTTTACCTTTTTATGAGACAGAGTCTTGCTCCATTGCCCAGGCTGGAGCGCAATTGCAGGATCTCAGCTCACTGCAACCTCTGCTTCCTGGTTTCAAGCAATTCTCCTTCCTCAGCCTCCCAAGTAGATGGGATTACAGGCTCACTCCACCACGCCTGGCTACTTTTTTGTATTTTTAGTCGAGATGAGGTTTCACCATGTTGGCCAGGCTGGTCTTGAACTCCTGACCTTGTGGTCCGCCGCCTCGGCCACCCTAAGTGCTGGGATTACAGGCGTGAAGCACTGCGCCCGGCCTCACCTTTACCATTTTTAAGT
>NW_022454372.1:0-1027 GCF_009761245.1 Sapajus apella
GCAGTTCAGAAATCCTTTCTTTGGAGAATCTGGAAACAGATAATTCCAGCCATATCCAGGCATATAAGAACTAGCAGTAAGACTGCGTTTAAAACACAGGAGAAACGTCTATTACAAACTGTTCTGCTTTGTTTTTGTTCACATCTTTCACCTTAGGAAGTTGCATCTATTTTTACATTCAGCTAGTTAGAAACACGTTTCTTCTAAAAGCTGCCTTTGGACATTCCAGAGTGAATGGGAGTATAGTCCGTAATGAGAAATATCTTGCTCTAAAACAAAAACGCAGCTTATCTAGCAGAATGGTTGTCAAGCTGTACAATCAATTTACATAGTTAAACTGATGTGTGTGTGCAGCAGTTCAGAAACCATTCTTTGGAGTATCTGGAAACAGATATTTCCAGCCATATACAGGAACATAAGAAGTAGCAGTAAGACTGCGTTAAAAACACAGGAGAAACGTCTATTTCAAACTTCTCTGCTTTGTGTTCGTTCAACTTAGGAAGTTGCATCTATGTTTAGATTCAGAGTTTTAGAAACACGTTTCTTCTAAAAGCTGCTTTTGGATATTCCAGAGTGAATGAGACTAGAGGCTGTAATGAGAAATATTTTGCTCTAAAAGAAAAACGCAGCTATCTAGCAGAATGGTAGCCAAGCCGTACAATCAACTTACAGAGTTAAACTGATGTGTGTGTGCAGCTGTTCAGAAATCCTTTCTTTGGAGAATGTGGAAACAGATATTTTCAGCCCTATACAGGCATGTAAGAAGTAGCATACGACTGCGTTTAAAAAAGAGGAGAAACGTCTATTTCAAACTGCTCTGCTTTGTGTTCGTTCACCTTAGGAAATTGCATCTATGTTTAGATTCAACGAGTTAGAAACACGTTTCTTCTAAAAGCTGCGTTTGGATATTCCACAGTGAACGGGAGTATAGGCTGAAATGAGAAATATACTGCTCTAAAACAAAAACGAGCTGTCTAGCAGAATGGTTGTCAAGCTGTACAATCAACTTACAGAGTTAAACAGATGG
>NW_022454373.1:0-1027 GCF_009761245.1 Sapajus apella
GCATGTGAGGGATCTAGGTTGTGTGGTCCCTGTGAGAATCTAATGCCTGATGATCTGTAACTTTCTCCCATCACACTCAGATGGGACCATCTAGTCACAGGAAAACAAGATTAACATGCCTACTAATTCTACATTATGGTGAGTTCTATAATTCATTGTATATTACAATGCAATAATGGTATGCTTGAATTTTTTGGCTCTGCTCCTACCTCCTGGCAGCCTCTCCAGGTCCAGAACTTTTTCCATGTCGGCCTCTACAGGCCAAGCTCATGGCTCACAATGGCCTATTTAGGTGCATACCCTACCTCATGGTAGTCTCCTCAAATGAGGCTACTGCCTCACGGCAGCCTCCACAGGCCCAGGTTTATGAATACAATGGCCTCTTTAGGCCTAGCTCCTGTCTCCCTATCTTCTCTCCAGGCACAGAACTTCCTCAAGTCAGCCTCGCCAGGCCCAGCTCCTGCTTCTCATCGGTCTCCCAAGGGCCAGCTTTTGCTTCATGGCCACCTTCCAAGACCCATCTCCTGTTTTACAGAGGCCTCTTGAGGCCCAACTTCTGCCTCCTGGCAGCCTGTACCGCCCAGCTCCTCCCTTATAGTGGCCTCTTTAGTCCCAGCTCCTGCCTCTGGGTGAGCTATCTGGGCCAAAAGTGTCTCAAGGCCCAGCTCTTCCTCCCAGGTGTGCCTAGAGGCCCAGCACCTACCTCACAACCTCTTTTGGCTAAGCTCCTGCCTAGCTCCTGGTGGCCTTTGTAGGCCCAAAACTGCCTCAAGTCAAGCTCTCCAGGCCCACCTTCAGCCTCCCAGTGACCTGGAAAGGCCCAGCCCCTGAGTGACCTCTCCAGACCCAGCATCTCTCCCCTCACAGGCTATCTAGGCCAAAAACTTCCTCAAGTCACCCTCTTCAGGCACAGCACCTGTCTCACACTGGCCTCTTTAGGTACAGCTCATGCTTCTTGGTAGCATCTTCAGGCCGAGTTTCTGCATCTCTGTGGCCTCTCCAGACTGAAACTTTTCCAAGTTGGCCA
>NW_022454374.1:158-1027 GCF_009761245.1 Sapajus apella
CATTACCTCAGCTTAGCTTGATCACATGTGAAGAGACTATTTCCATATAAGGTCTCATCCACAGACCCTGCAGCATACGGCTTCAGCGTCTTTTGGGGAGGCATAGGACAATGCCTAATGCTTTAGATTTGCAAATATTTTTAATTTGAGTTTCTGGGTTTTATTTTTTCTTTTTTTGCATCAGATGGGTGATGTGATGATACCATAACAAGTTTTGAGGAAGGCACATATTATAAAATAGCATAAAAACCCAATCGTCATGCTTAGGTTTTGGTTTTTTAATTTTAATTTTTCTTGAGGCAGAGTCTTGCTCCATTACTCAGGCTGGAGGGCAGTGGTGCAAACATGGCTCACTGCAGCCTCGACCTTCTGGGCTCCAGTGATCTTCCTGACTCAGCCTCCCAAAGTGCTAGGATTACAGGAATGAGCCACCACCCCCAGCCATTCCCTATTTTTTGTTTGCACCTTGTTCTTTTTTCTCAAAAATACACCTTTGCAGCTGGGCATGCTGGCTAATGCCTGTAATCATCAGCACTTGGGAGGCCGAGGCAGGTGGATCACTTGAGGTCAGGAGTTCAAGACCAGCCTGGCCAACATGGTGTAATGCCTTCTTTGCTAAAAATACAAAAATGAGCTGGGTGTGGTGGTGTGTGCCTGTAATCCCAGTGACTTGGGAAGCTGAGGCAGGAGAAGCACTTGAACCCTGGAGGCAGAGGTTGCAGTGAGCCAAGTTCATACTGCTGCACTCCAGACTTGGTGGCAGAGCAAGATTCTGACTCAAAAAAGAAAAAAGGAATATACTACATATATATATACACATGTACACATAATACACACACACACAAACACACACACACACACCCCTTGGA
>NW_022454375.1:0-1027 GCF_009761245.1 Sapajus apella
AGACTCTTCAGTTTGACGTGGCCCCACATGTGTATAATTTCTTGGTTATCTGTGCTGTTGGTTACTAATCAAGAAAAAACAAAATCACTACCAAAGCAGTCCATTGTCCATGATTTTCTTTTCTTTGTATTTTTGTTAGTTTTTGCAAATCGTGAGCATACATCCAAGTTGCAATAAATATACGCACACCTGAGGCTGTCTTTATAGGAGCTTTATGGTTGCAAGTTTTGTATATAATCTTTAGCCCTTTTCAGTTGATTATCGTGTATTTCATGCCATAAGAGTCCTGTGTTATTCTTTTGCATATGGATACCTAGTTTTGAAAACCTTCCCCGTTGTGTCAGTGTGGTAGTGTTTTGAAAAATGTGTTCACTCTATATAAATTTGTGTTTATTATTGAACGCCCTCATTTTGCTCACTGGTTTGTATTTCTCTGTGTTTACCAGTAACATATGGGTTGGTTAACTAGGGGTTTTCATTTAAGCGGAATTCAGGGAATGTGATACATGGCACATGGTTTGTGTTTCTCAGGATAACTTTGGAAATTCAGGGTGTTTCACATTTCCATGAGAATTTTGGCATTGTTTTCTTTATATATCTTAAAATACCATTTGCTATATGTAAATGTATATAATTAGAGAGTACAGGGAAGATTTTGATACTTGTGTATGTTGAGTAATGATCAAATTGGGTTATTTAGCATCTCTTCACCTCGTATAGTTATAATTTTTTTGTGTGGTAACAACATTCAAAATATTTTCTTCTAGCTACTTTGAGACATATGATACATTTGTGTTAAGGCCAGTCGCCCTGCTGTGGAATAGAAGACCAGAATTGATTGCTGTCATCTGAGAGTAACTTTTTACCCATTGCTGATTCCTCCCCAGACCCTCTCCATCTTCCCAGTGAGCTCTAGTAACCCCTATTGAACTTTCTGCTTCTAGGAGATGAAGATGTTTTCAGTCTGTATGCCTGAGATGGTGTGGAATGGGACTTTGTCTACCAGGCTCATTCGTTGGACCTGATG
>NW_022454376.1:0-1027 GCF_009761245.1 Sapajus apella
TACTTCAGTATATTTTACCCAAAGTACACTCTCCCGGGTAACCACCACATAACCCCTAGATCTGGAAATCAGCATGGTTCCTATAGGATAATTCAGTCTACAAACTCATTTCACTTTTACCTTCTGTACCACCCGGGAGTGTGATGTGATTTTTTCATTGTTGTGATCCAGTTTTCTTTTCCCGGCACTGTTCCCCAGACTTTCCTGCATATTCGTCACCTTGACACATTTAAAAAGCATACAAGTTTTTGTTTGAACGCCTGTCTTCACTTTTTTGGGGTATATGCCGAGGAATGGAATCATTGAGTCATACGGCAAATCTATTTGCAACTGTTTGAAGAAACACCAAATGATTTTACACATAGGCTGGACCGTGCAATACTGTCAGAAACAGTGTTTAAGGGTTCAAATTTTCGCACATCTTTGTCAACTCTTTTTTTGTTTTTTAGTATAACTATTCTAGTGTGAAATTATTAGAATTTTTTCGAGACTGAGTCTTTCTCTGTCGCCCAGGCTGGAGTGCAGCAGCACCACCTCGTCTCACTGCAAACTTCACTCCCTGGGTTGAAGCGATCTTCCTACCTCAGCCAGTTGAGGAGCTGGGATTACAGGTACAGGCCACTATGCCCTGCTCATTTTTGTACTTGCCATAGAGACAGGTGTTCTTCATGTTGGTCAGGCTGGTCTCGAACTGCTAATGTCAGATGCTCTGCTCGCCTCAGCCTCCCAAATTGCTGGGGTTACAGGCGTGAGCCACTGCACCCTGCCACTCCCAGGCATTTTGATTTTCTTTCTTTATTTCTTTTTCAGGTGGAATCTTCCCATTTCAGCCAGGATGGAGTTCAGTGGCTCGATATTGGCTTACTGCAGCCTCCGCCTCCTGGGTTCAAGCAGTTCTCTTCCCTCAGCCTCCCACATAGCTAGGATTCCAAGTACGTGCTAGCCGGCCCGGGTAATTTTCGTATTTTCAGTAGAGATGCGGTTTTTCCATATTGGCCAAGCTGGTCTTGAACTCCTAACCTCATGT
>NW_022454377.1:0-1027 GCF_009761245.1 Sapajus apella
CCACTGTACTACTGCCATCCCCATTTTATGGAGAAGATGCTGAGGCAAAGGGGGGTTAAGTACCTTGCTAAGCATGAGCAGCTATTAATGCAGTAAAGCCGGGGTCCCGACCCACTCTTGTAATCAATGCAACACTGTGTCTGTGGACTCCAGACCAATTTCTCTGACGCTTAAAATTTGCCTGCATGAAATGCACTTTTGTGAAATACATTTCTTTTATTTCTTTTTTGAGATGGAGCCTTGCTCTGTCTCTCAGGCTGGAGGGCAGTGGTGCAATCTCAGCTGACTGTGACCTCCGCCTTCTAGGTTCAAACAATTCTCCTGCCTCAGTCTCATGAGTAGCTGCGATTACGGGCGGCCATCACCACTCCTGGCTAATTTTTGTATTTTTAGTAGAGGCGGAGTTTTACCATGTTGGCCAAGCTGGTCTTGAACTCCTGACCTCAGGTGATCTGGCCGCCTTGGCCTCCCAAAATACTCGGATTACAGGCATGAGCCACCGCACCTGGCCTCCTGAGTGGCATGAGCCACTGCACCCAGCCAGGATAAAAGATCTGTAAATGGAATCATTTGGCTATATAGAAAAATTTACTTTCAGTCCTGCCTGGCTAACATAGTGAAACCCTGTCTGTCTCTACTAAAAATATAACATTAGCTGGGTGCGGTGATGTGCACCTGTAATCCCAGCTACTCCAAAGGCAGAGGCAGGAGAATCACTTCAACCCAGGAGGCAGAGCTTGCAGTAAGCAGAGATGGTGCCATTACACTCCAGCTGGGCTACAATAGTGAAACTCGGCCTCAAAACAAAACAAAACAAAACAAAAAACTTTATTCTGTGTCCTTACTTTTTCCCATTTTCTCATAAATATATGAAAATTCTGCAGCAAACTTCCATCAGCCTGCCAGCTAACATTACGTTAGGCTTCCCTTCTCCCTTGGCTTAATATACTGAGCTCAAATCTAAGAGATTGGGTGGTGGGGCAGTGGGGCATCCAGCTCTACCAGTTCTTAAACTTGTGGCCTTATG
>NW_022454378.1:0-1026 GCF_009761245.1 Sapajus apella
CTACATAGCTCCGCTTTTGTTTTAGAACCCGATATTTCTCATTACACCCATTATTCCCATTCACTCAGGAATATCCAAACTCAGCTTTTAAAAGAAACGTGTTTCTAACTCGCTGAATTGAAACATACATACAACTTCCGAAGGTGACCGAAAACATAAGAGAGCAGCTTGAAAGAGACTATTCTCCTGTGGTTTAGATGCTATCTTACCGCTAATTCTTCGGAGACTGTATATGGCTGGAAATATCTCTTTCCAGATTCTCCAAAGAAAGGTTTGCTGAACTGGTACATTCACATATATGTTTAACTCTCTAAGTTGAATATACACCTTGACAACGATTCTGCTACATAGCTGCGTTTTTGTTTTAGAGCCTGATATTTCTTATTACACGCTATACTCCCATTCACTCAGGAGTATCCAAACACCGCTATATGGAGAATCGTGTTTCTAACTCGCTGAATCTAAACATAGATGCATCTTCCTAAGGTGAACGAACACACAGTGGAGCAGTTTCAAAGGCACGTTTCTCCTGTGATTTAGATGTGATCTTAAAGCTAATTCTTAGGAGCCTGTATATGGATGGAAATATCTCTTTCCTGATTCTCCAAAGAAAGGGTTAGTGAACTGCTACATTCACACAATGGTTTAACTCTGTGAGTTTAATATACACCTTGACAATCATTCTGCTACATGCTCCGTTTTTGTTTTAGAGCCAGATATTTCTCATTAAACCCTATACTCCCATTCACTCAGGATTATCCAAACACAGCTTTTTGGAGAAACGTGTTTCTAACTCGCAGAATCTAAACATAGATGCAACTTCCTAAGGTGAACGAACACACAGTAGAGCGGTTTGAAAGAGACGATTCTCGTATGATTTAGATGCGATCTTAAAGCTAATTCTTAAGAGTCTGTATACGTTCTTTTGAAACTATTCCAAACAATACAAAAAGAGGGAATTCTTCCCAAATCATTTTATGAGACCAACATCATCCTGATTCCAAAACCCGGCAGAGACTCAACAAG
>NW_022454379.1:0-124 GCF_009761245.1 Sapajus apella
CTGGAAATATCTCTTTCCAGATTCTCCAAGAAAGTGTAAGTAAACTGTTACATTCACACAATATTTTATCTCTGAATGTTTAATATACGCCTTGACAATCATTCTGCTACATAGCTCCGTTTTT
>NW_022454379.1:224-1026 GCF_009761245.1 Sapajus apella
TTAAGAGTGTGTATAGGGCTGGAAATATCTCTTTCCAGATTCTCCAAGAAAGTGTAAGTAAACTGCTACATTCACACAATATTTTATCTCTGAATGTTTAATATACGCCTTGACAATCATTCTGCTACATAGCTCCGTTTTTGTTTTAGAGCCAGATATTTCTCATTAAACCCTATACTCCCATTCACTCAGGAATATCCAAACGCAGCTTTTTGGAGAAACGTGTTTCTAACTCCCTGAATCTAAACACAGATGCAACTCCCTAAGGTGAAAGAACACACAGTGGAGCAGTTTGAAAGAGACGTTTCTCGTATGATTTAGATGCGATCATAAAGGTAATTAAGAGTCTGTATATGGGTGGAAATATCTCTTTCCAGATTCTTAAAAGAAATGGTTAGTGAACTGCTGCATTCAAACAATAGTTTAACTCTGTAAGTTTAATATACACCTTGACAATCATTCTGCTACATAGCTCTGCTTTTGTTTTAGAGCCAGATATTTCTCATTACACCCATTATTAACATTCACTCAGGAATATCCAAACGCAGCTTTTTGGAGCAACGTGTTTCTAACTCCCTGAATCTAAACACAGATGCAACTTCCTAAGGTGAACGAACACACAGTGGATCAGTTTGAAAGAGACGTTTCTCGTATGAATTAGAAGCGATCTTAAAGCTAATTAAGAGTCTGCATATTGCTGGAAATATCTCTTTCCAGATTCTTCAAAGAAATGGTTAGTTAACTGCTGCATTCAAACAATGGTTTAACTCTGTAAGTTTAATATACACCTTGACAATCATTC
>NW_022454380.1:0-478 GCF_009761245.1 Sapajus apella
AAACTGCGTTTGGATATTCCAGAGTGAATGGGAGTATAGGCTGTAATGAGAAATATCTTGCTCTAAAACAAAAACGGAGCTATCCAGCACAATGGTTGTCAAGCTGTACAATCAACTTACAGAGCAAAACGGACGTGTGTGTGCAGCAGTTCAGAAATCCTTTCTTTGGAGAATCTAGAAACAGATATTTCCAGCCATATACAGGCATATAAGAATTAGCAGAAAGACTGCGTTTAAGACACAGGAGAAACGTCTATTTTACAGTGCTCTGCTTTGTGTTCGTTCACCGTAGGAAGTTGCATCTATGTTTACATTCAGTGAGTTAGAAACACGTTTCTTCTAAAAGCTGCGTTTGGATATTCCCGAGTGAATGGGAGTATAGGCTGTAATGAGAAATATCTTTCTCTAAAACAAAAATGGGGATATATAGCAGAATGTTTTTCAAGCTGTAAAATCAACTTACACAGTTCAACCGATG
>NW_022454380.1:578-1026 GCF_009761245.1 Sapajus apella
ACGCCTATTTCAAACTGCTCTGCTTTGTGTTCGTTAACCTTAGGAAGTTGCATCTATGTTTAGATTCCGTGAGATAGAAATACGTTTCTTTTAAAATCTACGTTTGGATATTGCAGATTGAATGGTGTTATACGCTGCAATGAGAAATATCTTCCTCTGAAAAAAAAAAAAAACGGAACTATCTAGCATAATGGTTGTCAAGGTGTACAATCAACTTAGAGAGTTAAACTGATGTGTGTGTGCAGCAGTTCAGAAATCCTTTCTTTGGAGAATCTAGAAACAGATATTTCCAGCCATATACAAGCATAAAATAACTAGCACAATAGTGCGTTTAAAACGCAGGAGGATCGTCTATTTCAAACTGCTCTGCTTAGAGTTCGTTCACCTTAGGAAGTTGCATCTATGTTTAGATTCAGCGAGATAGAAACACGTTTCTTATAAAAGCTGC
>NW_022454381.1:0-1026 GCF_009761245.1 Sapajus apella
ACGCCTACTTTCAAAGGAGGTTTAAAATAAATTTCAAAACAATACCTGTGATCTTCAGATGCTGCTCTTATCCCTTAATTTGCTTATTTATTTATTTATTTTTAATTGAGAGGGCGTTTTGCTCTTGTTGCTCAGGCTGGAATCCAATAGCGCGATCTCGGCTCACCGCAATCTCCACCTGTCAGGTTCAAGCGATTCTCCTGCCTCAGCGTCCTGAGCAGCTGGGATCGCAGGAGCCCGCCACCACCCCCAGCTAATTGTACATTTTTAGTAGAGACGGGGTTTCACCATGTTGGCTAGTGTATTCTTGAACCCCTGACTTCAGGTGATCCACTGGCCTCAGCCTCTCCAAGTGTTGGGATTATATGCGTGAGACAACGCACCCGGCCCTAATTTGCTTATTCTTTCCCTCAGTAGTGTGAGCCCCTCCTGTGGTCCTCTGTCCGCGGCCCTTAGGGAACTTACAGCCTTGGGGCAGCATGGCTGCGTTGAGATACCGAAGAGCCTCTTGGGGGAGAGGCACACTTGGTGGCGCAGGAGGGTCCCCTTTAGGAGGTGGCGTTGGCACCGACGCCTGAAGACTAAGGAGCGGCATGTGGAGAGCTGAGCCCCCACCGTCCTGGCGGACGAGACAGGCCCGCACAGTGTTCCTGGGGCCGGAAAGAAGGACCCGGCAGTGGGGTTGGAGCGCAGCGCAGGAGGGAAGAGCTGCGAGAGGATAGGCTGGAAGCCCAGGGCTCCGTGTGTCAAGGTATGACACTGGGGCTTTGTTGTAAATGCGACGGGATGTGCGGGTTTTAAGTGAGGCTGTGGCTGTTTGCACTTTTCTTTTTTTTTTGAGACATTTTTGTTCTGTTGCCCAGGCTAGAGTGCAGTGGCGCCATCCAGCTCACTCACTGCAACCGCTCCGTCCTGGGTTCAAGCGATTCTCCTACCTCAGCCTCACTATCCAGGACTGCAGGCGCCCACCACTACACCCGGCTAATTTTTGTAGTTTAGTAGAGACAGGGTTTCACCATGTTGGCC
>NW_022454382.1:0-1026 GCF_009761245.1 Sapajus apella
CTAAGAGCTGTCAGAGCCTCACGTCATGTGTAGTCTAAATGGAGCTCCGCACCCAGCACTGGCATTCTTGTGGAGTTTGGACAGACATGGCACCAACACATGGCACCAGCTGCATTAGTGGATTGCAGAGTAACACAGGAGGTAGCTTCACCTCAGGAAAGCATCTCAGTACTGAAGATCTGGTTACATTCTACTGCTATCGGATCATGAATTCCTTTAGAAAAACGGTACTGGAAGCTGGTAGTGGTGGCTCACACCTGTAATTTCAGCACTTTGGGAGGCTGAGGCAGCAGGATTAAGCTCAGTAATTCAAGACCAGCCTGGGCAACATTGGGAGACCCCATCTCTACAAAAAATTAAAAATTAGCCAGGCATGGTGGTGTGTGCCTGTGGCCTCAACAGCTAGGGAGGCTGAGGTGGGAGGATAGCTTAAACATAGGAGGTTCAGGCTGCAGTGAGCCGTGATTGTGCCACCGCACTCCAGCCTGGGCAACAGAGTCAGACTCTGCCTCCAAAAAAAGAAAAGGGGCCAGGCGCCGTGGCTCACGCCTGTAATCCCAACACTTTGGAAGGCTGAGGCGGGTGCATCACGAGGTCAAGAGATCGAGACCATCCTGGTCAACACGGTGAAACCCCGTCTCTACTAAAAATACAAAAAAATTAGCTGGGCATGGTGGCGCGTGCCTGTAGTCCCAGCTGCTCAGGAGACTGAGGCAGGAGAATTGCCTGAACCCAGGAGGCGGAGGTTGCGGTGAGCCGAGATCGCGCCATTGCACTCCAGCCTGGGTAACAAGAGCAAAACTCCGTCTCAAAAAAAAAAAAAAAGAAAAGAAAAGATTCATAAATTAAGGTATTTTTTCCTTTAAATACAACTAAGGTTTAAGAAAAAACAAGTTTATTGTGGAACTATTTATATCAAGTGATATAAATATTGTCTTTTCTTTCTTTCTTTCTTTTTTTTTTTTTTTTTGAGATCGTGTCTTGCTCTGTTGCCCAGGTTGGAGTGCAGTGGCATGATCTCAGCTC
>NW_022454383.1:0-1026 GCF_009761245.1 Sapajus apella
TTGAGGAGGCTTTGGATACCTGGTTTCAATAACCTGGCCAAACTTACACATTAACGCCCAGACCCAACCCAGCCAGCCCCAGCCCCAGCCCCAGTCCCAGGCCTTTCCCCAGCCCCAGACCCAGCCCCAGCCCCAGGCCTTTCCCCAGCCCCAGCCCCAGCCCCAGCCCCAGGCCTAGCCCTAGCCCCAGCCCCAGCCCCAGCCCCAATCCGAGCCACAGCTCTATGCCTAGGCCGAGACCCAGGCCGTGCCCCAGCCCTATCCCGAGGACCAGGACTAGCCCCAGCCACAGCCACAGCCCCAGTCCCAGCCTCAGGCCTAGCCCCGGTCCCAGCCCTATGCCCAGGCAATGCCCAAGCCCAGGCCCAGCTACACGGTTCTCCCAAACTCCATGTCCCTGGCCCAGGCCCTTAATACTACTGGGTGTTTTCCCTATTGAGATCACACTCTGGGGTTACTGAAATATTCCTTAACTTAGCTGGAGTTATTTACCTGGTTTTAACAACCTGGCCAAACTTAATGATTAAACCCCAGGCCCAACCCCAGCTCCAGCCACAGCTTTACCCCAACTCCATGCCCCAGGCCCAGTTTTACCCCCAACTCCACGTCCAAGTCCAATCTGCAGCATTACCCCTAACTTCATATCCCAACCCCAACCGCAGCCCCAACCCGAGCGCCAGCCCTAATCCCATTCCCAAGACCAGGCCCGGCTGAAACTTTCTCCCCACCTCGGTGTCACTGGCCCAGGCCCTTTATCCCAATGGGAGATTTCCCTGTTGATTTCTCAAGTTGAGGTTACTGAAATAGTCCTTTATTGAGCTGGATTTGGATACCTGGTTTTAACAACCAGGCCCGACTTACTGATTAAAGCCCAGGTCCACTTCCAGCCCCAGCCCCAGACCCAGCCCCAGCCCCAGCCCTAGCCCCAGGCCCAGGTCCACCCCAGCCCCAGCCGAAGCCCTAAGCCCATGCCCAGGCCCAGACCCGGGCCCAGCAGAAGCTTTCCCCCAACTCTGTGTCCCTGGT
>NW_022454384.1:0-1026 GCF_009761245.1 Sapajus apella
TCTTGGGTTTCTGTCTAGGAGTGGAACTGTTGAGTCACAGACTACATGTATATGTAGTTTTACTAGAAACTGCTAAAGATTTTTTAAAGTTATATCAATTTATACTGTCACCAGCAGTGTATGAAAGTCCCACATGTGTGGGATATAGTGGCATCTCATTGTGATATTATTTGTATTTCTTTGGCAAGTAATGAAGTTCAGCCCCCAAAAATTACTGGCCATTTTGGGCTCGGCGTGGTGGCTCATGCCTGTAAACCCAGCACTTTGAGAGGCCAAGACAGGAAGATCATGAGGTCAGGAATTCAAGACCAACCTGACTGACATGGTGAAACCCTGTCTCTACTAAAAACACACACACACACACACAAATTAGCTGGGCATAGTGGCGTGCACCTTATAGTCCCAGCTATTTAGGAGGCTGAGGCAGGAGAATCGCTTGAACCCAGGAGGAGTTTGCAGTGAGCCAAGATCACACCGTTGCACTCCAGCCTTGGCCAAAGAGTGAAACTCTCTCTCAAAAGAAAAAAAAAATTATCGGCTATTTTGATATTCTCTTCTGTAAAATACCTATTCAGGCCATTTGTCCATTTTTCTACTGGGGTGTCTAATTGTTTTCTTACTAATTTGTAGGAGTTCTCTTTATATTTCAGATATCAATCCTTTGCCAGATACATACATCGTAAGAATCTTATCTCACTCAATTAATTAATTATCTTTTCACTCTTAAAATTTACTAGTTACCAGTGTCTTTTGAGAGAGAAAAATGATCAATTGTAAGATAATACAATATTTCAAAAATTTCCTTCATAGTTTTCACTTGTTATCTTTAAGAAATTTTTTGCTACTATAAATTTGCAAAGGTATTCTTTCATGCTTTTTTCTGAAAGCCTACCTTTTTCTCCCCAATTTTTCACATTCAAATCCATAATCCATCTGGAATTTATTTTGTATATGGTGTGAAATAGTCGTCTAGACATAGTTTTTGAAAACACATAAAACAGATAGACCCAGGAGTGTTTGTTGAAA
>NW_022454385.1:0-1026 GCF_009761245.1 Sapajus apella
TTACTCAGCAATTTTTTTATTCAGTCCTGCTACATACATGCTAGGTGTTAGGATTTACAAAGAATGAAAATAAAACATGTCAGGGATGGCTTTTCTAGAAATCATGTCTAAGAGGAGACTTAAATAGTGAGGCTAGCCAGGTTAAAAGGAAGAGAGAACAAGAAAGGGTGACAGAATGCTAGGCAGCAGTAAGAGAGGGGGCAAGGCCTGAAAGAGTGAATGTATTTGCCTATAATAGAAGGATGAGTGACTAGGGCATTACCAGCAGCTCAGTAGTGCCAGAGAAAAGGCACACAGGGAAAAGGGGTAAAGACAGAGAGTGGGGCAGAAGTCAGATTATGAAAGCCCTATGTGTAATTTTAAGATGCTTGGACATTAATGTTCACGAGTGGTTCCTGGTCCTATCTACATTAGATGAAGATCACTTTAAACGCCAAAACAAATATTCTTAGTGAAGCATTATTCATTAAGACAAGGTGATAGATAGCTCATGTGGACACAGCTGAGATGATACTATGCAGTAAATTCTCAAGAATTCTCATGAACACCTGGGAAAGTCAATTCTATAATAAAGTCATAGAAATGATCACAAATCACTTAATATTTACTTAGGGAAGCTGCTTTGTAAAGTTATAGTGCATATGAATATAACAGTTGTGAATTCAGAGCTGTGAAAACAAAGCAAAGAAATCACATTGTGCTGGAGTCATCTTTAAAGTTCTATCTAGTTTTCCCATCCAGTCCCTGAATTCTAAGTATAATCCTGGTACTCACGCTCATGTTCACATTAAATGCTAGCCTACACAAAAAACACTCTTCCTCTTACTTCTTTTTGTTATTTACATGTTGCTTTGTTTCAAGGAAGAACACAAAAATGCCCTGCTAAAGGGATTCTGTTTGTTTGCAGGCTGCAAGACAGGAAAAACACAAAGCACATTTTGCAGAAAATAATTTGTTATAAGTCAGAACTATGACATGAAGCCAAGCAGGGCACTCTAGAATTGAAATTGCTGTGCTTGTTTAATA
>NW_022454386.1:0-1026 GCF_009761245.1 Sapajus apella
AGCAAGATATTTCTCATTAGAGCCTATAGTCTCATTCTCTCTAGAATATGCAAACACAGCTTTTAGAAGAAAAGTGTTTCTAACACCTGAAACTAAACACAGATGCAACTTACTAAGGTGAGCGAACACAAGGCAAGGCAGTTTGAACTAGACGTTTCTGCTGTGTTTTAAACGCAGTTTACTGCCAGTTCTTATATGCCTACATATGGCTGGAAATATCTGTTTCCAGATTCTCCAAAGAAAGGATTTCTGAACTGCTGCACACACACATCAGTTTAACTCTGTATGTTGATGGTACAGATTGACAACCATTCTGCTAGATAGTTGCGTTTTTGTTTTAGAGCAAGATATTTCTCATTACGTCCTATAGTCTAATTCACTCTGGAATGTCCAAACGCAGATTATAAAAGGAACGTGTTTCTAACTCGCTGAATCTAAACATAGATGCAACTTCTTAAGGTGAACGAACACTAAGAGCAGTTTGAACGAGATGTTTCTCCTGTGTTTTAAATGCAGTCTTACTCCTAGTTCTTATAAGCCTGTATATGGCTGGATATATCTTTCTCCAGATTCTCCAAAGAAAGCATTTCTGAACTGCTGCTCTCACAAATCAGTTTAACTCTGTAAGTTGATTGCACAGCTTGACAACGATTCTGCTAGATACCTGCTTTTTTGTTTTAGAGCAAGATATTTCTCATCACACCCTATAGTCTAATTCACTATGGAATATCCAAACGCAGATTATAAAAGAAACGTGTTTCTAACTCGCTGAATCTAAAAATAGATGCAAATTCCTAAGGTGAACAAACACAAAGCAGAGCAGTTTGAAGTAGACGTTTCTCCTGTGTTTTAAATGCAGTCTTACTGCAAGTTCTTATATGCCTGTAAATGGCTGGAAATATCTGTTTCCAGATTCTCCAAAGAAAGGATTTCTGAACTGCTGCACACACAGATCACTTTAACTCTGTAAGTTGATTCTTCAGGTTAACAACCATTTTGCTAGATAGGTCCTCTTTGTGTTAGAGC
>NW_022454387.1:0-1026 GCF_009761245.1 Sapajus apella
TGACTCTCCTCCAATTCTCCTGTGTCCTCCAGGAACACTGGAGATTCCATTATAGTTCTTACCCACTTCTACCTTGTAATACAGTTATTCGTGTAAATGTCATCTCGAGCATGAGCACAACCTTCCCTCCTCCTCCCTTCCCTCTCTCTGCCCACCAACCCCAATTATCAGCTCCTCACTCAGAGCTCTTGAAATATTTTGGTGGTTTTTTTGTTGTTGTTGCTGGGGTGCAATGGCACGATCACAGCTCACTGCAGCCTCAACCTCCCAGGCTCAGGTGATCCTCCCACTGCAGCCACCTGAGTAACTAGGACTGTGGACGCACACCACCACACCTGGCTAATTTTTGTATTGTTTTTAATAGAGACACAGTTTCGCCATGTTGCCCAGGCTGTCTTAGAATATTTTGTATAATGCATGGCACATAGTGATAATAAATAGCCACATGAGTAAAAAAATAAAATAAACTGAGGAAAACATGTTAGTGGGCGGGGGGAGGGGGGTCATGCAGAGAACCTACTTTAATCCTGCTCTCTCACTGGCCCAAGGAGACACACTTGGTGGGGGATGGAATAAGGGCTGGGGTACTATCCTGAACTGCAGTGGGATATAGAAATGAACTATAGCACAGTCACTATTCATGGGCATCTTATAACATATTCATTCAATCTATCCTGTGTTATACAAACCCATAATGGAAACCTGAGCTTAAAATAGAGATAAATTGGGGCCAGTCTTTCTCATTCTGAGGCATCTTGTTTTTATACAAGGAAGTCTTCAGAGAGTTTTTTTCTTGAAGCATTTATTTTTTTAAATGTAATTGTTTTGTACATGGAAAATTTCAAATATAAAGCACAAGGAATTGTTAATAAATTTCTGTGTAACTATCACCCAACTTAAACACTGTCAATATTTTACCATCCCTTTTTTTTTTGAGATGAAGTCTCACTCTCTTCCCTAGGCTGGATTGCAGTGGTGTGATCTCGGCTCACTGCAACCTCTGCCTCCCAGGTTCAAGTGATTCTC
>NW_022454388.1:0-1025 GCF_009761245.1 Sapajus apella
AATCCTGTAGGGAATAGAAAAGAAACGGGTTTACATTTAGATCACCCCCAAACCAGACAGGGTGGTGGCAATAGCCTTTCCAAATAAGAATAGGAGGCCAGGCATGGTGCAGTCTTCACACTTTGGGAGGGCCAAGGCAGGAGCATTGCTTGAGCCCAAGGGTTTGAGACCAGCCTGAGCAACATAGGGAGACCCTGTCTCTATAAACGATGAAAAGAATTAGCCGGGCGTGGTGGAGTGCACCCGTGGACCCAGCTACTCTAGAGGCTGAAGCAAGAGGATCACTTGAGCCCAGGAGGTCAAGTCTGTAGTGATCTGTGATTGAGTCCACTGCACTCCAGCCTGGGTGACAGAGCAAGACCCTGCCTAAAAAAAAAAAAGTTGATGAAGCCTGCCAGAATGGGATCTGTGGCAGAGAGAAACCCAGGTGGCCAGGCGGGGAGACACAGGAACAATTGCCGTTCCTACATCTCCATGCCTTCGCTTTTATCACCATTTCTTTGACAATATCTATTCATCCTCCAACTTCCTTTACTCCGTCATTCCCTGCAGGTCCTTTAAATTTCCCCTCCTTGCCCTGCAGTGGAGCTGGGGCCTTGTTCATCCTGACTGCACTTCCTCCGCCTTCTCCTCCTGCAGGGCATCCCTGTGCCCCTTGAACTCCAGCTGGATTTTGTGAGCTGAAGGGCAGCTGGCTTATTCTGGGCGTCAAAGAGTTTATTATTCCCCTCGATTTGCCCTTTTCTTTGCTTCTCTAAGGCCCCTGTCCTCCCTTTCTTAATGAGGACCTGATAGCTCTGCCTTCTTTCTTTGGCAGGTGTTTTTGAATGAGAAGTCTATGGGAGTCCTGGATAATGTCACCCATCAGCTATTAACAAAAATGTATCCAACCCAGTGAGGGACAAGTTCTAGCTCTGCCAGGCCCTGTGCGGGATATGGGCGCAGCCTGGCCCTGGGTAGCCCTGCCAGGCCCTGTGTGGGTTGAGGGCGCGGCCCGGCCCTGGGTAGCCCTGCCAGGCCCTGTG
>NW_022454389.1:0-1025 GCF_009761245.1 Sapajus apella
TTCCTTAACTCTGTTAGTTTAATATACACCTTGACAATCCTTCTGTTACATAGCTCCGTTTTTGTTTAAGATCAAGATATTTCTCATAAAACCCTATACTCCCATTCACTCAGGAATATCCAAACGCAGCTTATGGAGAAACTTCTTTCTTACTCGCAGAATCTAAACATAGATGCAACTTCCGAAGGTGAACGAACACACAGTGAAGCAGTTTTAAAGAGACGTTTCTGGTATCATTTAGATGCGATCTTAAAGCTAATTCTTAAGTGTCTGAATATGGCTGTAAATATCTCCTTCCAGATTCTCCAAAGAAAGGGTTGGTGAACTGCTACATTCACACAATTGTTTAACTCTGTAAGTTTATTATACACCTAGACAATCATTCTGTTACATAGCTCCGTTTTTGTTTTAGAGCAAGATATTTCTCATTAACCCCTATACTCCCATTGACTCAGGAATATCCGAACGCAGCTTTTTGGAGAAACGTCTTTCTAACTCGCAGAATCTAAACATAGATGCAACTTCGGAAGGTGAACCAACACACAGTGGAGCAGTTTGATAGAGACGTTTCTCGTATCATTTTGATGCGATCTTAAAGCTAATTCTTAAGAGTCTGTTGAAAGCTGGAAATATCTCTTTCCAGATTTTCCAAAGAAAGGGTTGGTGAACTGCTACGTTCACACAATTGTTTAACTGTGTAAGTTTAATATACACCGTGACAATCTTTCTCTTACATAGCTCCGTTTTTGTTTTAGAGCAAGATATTTCTCATTAATCCTTGTATTCCCATTCACTCAGGAATATCCAAACGCAGATTTTTGGAGAAACGTCTTTCTAACTCGCAGAATCTAATCATAGATGCAACTTCCGAAGGTGAACGAACACACAGTGGAGAAGTTTGAAAGAGACGTTTCTCGTATCATTTAGATGTTATCATAAAGCTAATTCTTAAGAGTGTGTAAGCGGCTGGAAATATCTCTTTCCAGATTCTCCAAAGAAAGGGTTGGTGAACTGCTACATTCACA
>NW_022454390.1:0-1025 GCF_009761245.1 Sapajus apella
TTAGGTAGTAGTCTATATTTTTAATTTTTTTTAATAAAAAACCAGCTCCTGGAGGCATTATGTTACCCAACTCCAAACTATTGCACAGGGGTACAGTAACCAAAACAGCATGGTACTGGTATAAAGACACACACAGACCAGCGAAAGAGAACAGAAAGCCCAGAAATAAGGCCACACATCTAGAACTATCTGACCTTTGCAAAACTGACAAAAGCAACAGGGAAAGAATTTTCTCTTGAATAAAAAATGCTGGACTAAGTGGTTAGCCGTATGCAGAAGATTGAAACTGTATCCCATTCTTATGACATACAAAAATTAACTCAAGATGGAATAAAGGCTTAAATGTAAAATCCAAAACTATAAAAACGCTGGAAGACAACCTAGACAATACCATTGAGGGCATAGGCACGGGCAAATGTTTTCTTAAAAAGATTCTAAAGCAATTGCAACAAAAGCAGAAATTAACAAATTAGGCCTAATTAAACTAATGAGCTTCTGTAATGCAAAGGAAATTGTCAGCATAGTGAGCAGACAGCCTACAGAATGGGAAAAAAGTTTTGTAAACTGTGCATCTGACAAGGTATATCCACCATCTATAAGAAACATAAACAAATTTACAAATAAAATAAAACAAAAAGTGGGCAGAGACCAGGCTCAGTGGCTACTATCTGTAATCCCAGCACTTTCTAAGGTCAAGGCAGGTGTATCACTTCAGGTCAGGAGTTCAAGCCAGCCTGGCCAATATAGTGAAATCTTGCACTAGTAAAAACACAAAAAAGAAAAAAAAAATAGCTGGGCATGGTGGTGTAAGCTTGTAGTCCAACTACTTGGGAGGCTGAGTCTGGAGAATTGCTTGACCTGGGATGTGGAGGTTGTGGTGAGCCAAGGTTGCACCACTGCACTCCAGCCTGGGTGACAGAGTGAGACACCCTCTAAAAAAACAGTGGACAAAGGACATGAACAGATACTTTTCAAAACAAGATATATATGCAGCCATCAATTCTATGAAATAAAACTCAACATCA
>NW_022454391.1:0-1025 GCF_009761245.1 Sapajus apella
GCCATGGCTCACGCCTGTAATCCCAACACTTTGAGAAGACCAGGTGGGTGGATCATGAGGTCAGGAGTTCGAGACCAGCCTGACCCAAATGGTGAAACCTCATCTCTACTAAAAATAAAAAGATTAGCCAGGCATGGTGGTGAATGCCAGTAATCCCAGCTACTCAGGAGGCTGAGGCAGGAGAATCGCTTGAACCGGGGAGGTGGAGGTTGCAGTCAGTGGAGATCATGCCACTGCACTCCAGCCTGGGTGACAGAGAAAGACTCCGTCTCAAAAAAAAAAAAAAAAATCACGATAATATCCACACCTGCTAACATTTACATTGCCACAGGCTCTCTAACAAATACTTTGTATATAGTTAATTCTTTTATCAAACCCACTGCTCTGGTTCCTGCCTACTTCTCCCACTTTAGTATCTGCCATTTTTACTACTCACTCACGACTCTGTAGGTACACTCGGCTGTTTCTGTTCTAGGAACACCAGACTTTCTCTTAAATCTAGGCCTTTACAACTACTACTCCCTTTGTCTGAAATATCTTTCCCAGGGCCATCTCTTTCTGATCCTCAGGGCCCAGCTTACGTGTCATCTGCTCAGAGAAGCTTTCTTTGGCCACCCTACTTAAGATGGTCTCCATCCATGTTACTTTCTATCATTTCCTTCATATCACTTACTATCATCTATAATTATATCGATCTGTTTATTGTCTGTATCTCCCCAGTGGAAATTAACTACATAGAGCCAGAGACCTTGCTGATTTCATTCACTACCTTATCCCCAGCACTAGCCCAAGTTGAGAGAAGGTTCCCATATAGCTAATGAATGAAGGAGTGAATCCTCATAACAATCCTATGAGATAACTCCTCTTTGATTTATACATACGGTGATTTCTACTCTTCAATTTACAGGTAAGGTGATTGAGAGAAATTAAGGAACTTGTTCAGAAATCACAGGGCTAGCTAGTAAGTAGTAAATCTATAATGTGGACTCCAGTAAGCTGACTCAGAGCCACCAGGCTATAATGTC
>NW_022454392.1:0-1025 GCF_009761245.1 Sapajus apella
AATCCTGTAGGGAATAGAAAAGAAACGGGTTTACATTTAGATCACCCCCAAACCAGACAGGGTGGTGGCAATAGCCTTTCCAAATAAGAATAGGAGGCCAGGCATGGTGCAGTCTTCACACTTTGGGAGGGCCAAGGCAGGAGCATTGCTTGAGCCCAAGGGTTTGAGACCAGCCTGAGCAACATAGGGAGACCCTGTCTCTATAAACGATGAAAAGAATTAGCCGGGCGTGGTGGAGTGCACCCGTGGACCCAGCTACTCTAGAGGCTGAAGCAAGAGGATCACTTGAGCCCAGGAGGTCAAGTCTGTAGTGATCTGTGATTGAGTCCACTGCACTCCAGCCTGGGTGACAGAGCAAGACCCTGCCTAAAAAAAAAAAAGTTGATGAAGCCTGCCAGAATGGGATCTGTGGCAGAGAGAAACCCAGGTGGCCAGGCGGGGAGACACAGGAACAATTGCCGTTCCTACATCTCCATGCCTTCGCTTTTATCACCATTTCTTTGACAATATCTATTCATCCTCCAACTTCCTTTACTCCGTCATTCCCTGCAGGTCCTTTAAATTTCCCCTCCTTGCCCTGCAGTGGAGCTGGGGCCTTGTTCATCCTGACTGCACTTCCTCCGCCTTCTCCTCCTGCAGGGCATCCCTGTGCCCCTTGAACTCCAGCTGGATTTTGTGAGCTGAAGGGCAGCTGGCTTATTCTGGGCGTCAAAGAGTTTATTATTCCCCTCGATTTGCCCTTTTCTTTGCTTCTCTAAGGCCCCTGTCCTCCCTTTCTTAATGAGGACCTGATAGCTCTGCCTTCTTTCTTTGGCAGGTGTTTTTGAATGAGAAGTCTATGGGAGTCCTGGATAATGTCACCCATCAGCTATTAACAAAAATGTATCCAACCCAGTGAGGGACAAGTTCTAGCTCTGCCAGGCCCTGTGCGGGATATGGGCGCAGCCTGGCCCTGGGTAGCCCTGCCAGGCCCTGTGTGGGTTGAGGGCGCGGCCCGGCCCTGGGTAGCCCTGCCAGGCCCTGTG
>NW_022454393.1:0-1025 GCF_009761245.1 Sapajus apella
CAAGTGAATCTAAAGATGAAGAGCAGAGAGATGACTGTGGTGGGAGATTTGGGAGCCTTCAGGGAAGACACATGGTTCAAAGTGGGTTTTCAAGAAGATGAGGGGTTCAAGTAAAGAAAGGAGAAGAGCAGGCCTGTCAGAAAGACACAGAGGTCAACTTGACAAGGAGACCAGTCAGAGTGGAGCAGTGAGATCTGAAACATAGTCCCAGAACGGCAGCCTCAGGGTTACCTGGAGCATTGGTCAGATCAGGCTGTCATAAAAATACAAAGACTGAGTGGCTCAAACACAGAAATTTATTTTCTCAGTTCTGAAAGCTGGGAAGATCTTAAGTTCTCTGGTGTTTTATGTTATAAGGACACTAATCCTATGAGGCCAGGGCCCCACCCTATTACTTCATTTAACCTTACTTATTTCCTTAGAGGCCCCGTCTCTAAATACAGTCACACTGGGGGTTAGGACTTGGTCATATGAATTTAGGGGAGATACCAACATTCTATCTGTAGCACATGAAAACTTTTCAGAAATGTTAAATCTTGGGCTTTACCCTGAAACTACTGAGTCAGTAACCCTAGGATTTGGGCTCAAATATCTCTTTCAATCAGGCTTTCAGTGTGTCTGAGTTTGAGAACCACTGAAGAGTCAATAGGGGAAGGGGATGGAGGGGAGATGAAAGAAGTAGATTGTCATCAGAACTTGGAGAACTTTGAGATCAAGAATGCAAAGGCTGCTCTTAGTCAGTGGGACACCTAGAAGGAGAGGAGGTAAATCATTTATTTTGCCATCTGTTTGTGGGACAAGGGGAGGAAAGAAAGGAAGAGAGAAGGAAAAAAACGGAAGGAATTAAGAGAAAGGAAAGAAAGGGGAAAGTGAGGGAGGGAATGAGAAAGGGACAGAAGAAGGCCTTTTGGAAAACAGTTTCCCAGTTCAGGTGTTTACATTCTAAATACAGTAATAATGCAGAAAAGGGATGAATACGATATATATTATGAAAATCTACAGCTCATTCCAGGGTCAAGCCAGCA
>NW_022454394.1:0-1025 GCF_009761245.1 Sapajus apella
GGGGAACATAACACACTGGGGTCTGTTGGGGGAGATGGGGGGCTAGGAGAGGTACGGCATGGGGGCAGGGAGGTTGTGGAGGAATAACACTGGGAGAAATACCTGATGTAGGTGACCGAGGGATGGAGACAGCAAACCACCATGGCATGTGTGTATATATGCAACAATCCTGCAAGATCTACACATGTACCCCAGAACTTAAAGTACAATAAATAAAAATTTTTAAAAGTCAGAGGATAAAAGGGGATAAAATGTGCTTAGCACAGTGTATGGTGTAATTTAAATAGGTGATACATTGAAGTTATTTTTATTATAGCCAAAAAGTTACAAAATATTTCAATAATTGTGAAGATTGATTCTGTGAAAGCTGTGTCTGTTTGGCTTAGTAACGTCTATTATTATTAATTCAATAAAATATGAAAGGTAAAATTTAAATTATTTCTATAACTCCTCCTCTAAAAGACTTCAGAGATTTTGAAAAACATACTTCATGGTTATCATAGAAGTGATTCAAAGTACTTGTAAGTATTTCAGAAAATAACATGTATTTTTCTAGATAAGAAAAGAAGAAAAAGACAGAGAAAAGACAGAAGAGATCAAAAAGCACCAATGCTTCCCATGGACATTCTTGTTCATTAGAGTCAAAATTATGGTGATTTTTAAATTTAATTATTTTACTATTTTGGTAATTTGGATGTCACATTTTGGCCTTAAGGTTCATTTTTGTTTTGTATGTTTATATGTGTGTGTGTGTGTATATATACACACACACACACACACACACACACACACATATATACATACATATACATACATGTATGTATGTACTGGCCATGCGTCAAAATTTATGGGATTCATCACTTGAGGCTGATTATTCTAGTGATGAGAATGTACTCTCTCAAAATGATTTTACTTCAGTTATTTAAAAGTTTTGATCAAGTGTTGCCTTAAAGGGGGGAAAGATGAAATTAACACCCTTACTCCCTTTCTATTCTCTCAATATTCCTTGGATTTAGTTTTCATAG
>NW_022454395.1:0-1025 GCF_009761245.1 Sapajus apella
AAACACTGGAGAAACGTCTATTTCAAACTGCTCTGCTTTGTGTTCGTTCACCTTAGGAAGTTGCCTCTATGTTTAGATTCAGGGAGTTAGAAACACGTTTCTTCAAAAACTGCGTTTGGATATTCCAGAGTGACTGAGACTAAAGGCTGTACTGAAAAATATCTTGCTCTAAAACAAAAACGCAGCTATCTAGCAGAATGGTTGCCAAGCTGTAAAGTCATCTTATGGAGTTAAATTAATGTGTGTGTGCAGCGGTTCTGAAATCTTTTCTTTTGGGAATCTGGAAACAGATATTTCCAGCCTTACCCAGGCATTTAAGACGTAGAAGTAAGACTGCGTTTAAAACATATTGGAAACGTCTAGTTCAAACTCGTCTGCTTTGTGTTCGTTCACCTTAGGAAGTTGCATCTATGTATAGATTAAGCGAGTTAGAAACAGGATTCTTCTATAAGCTGCGTTTGGATTTTCCAGAATGACTGAGACTAAAGGCCGTAATGAGAAATATCTTGCTGTAAAACCAAAACGCAGCTATCTATCAGAATGGTTGTCAAGCTGTACACTCTTCTTACAGAGTTAAACTGACGTGTGCGTCAAGTAGTCCAGAAATCCTTTCGTTGAAGAACCTGGAAACAGGTATTTCCAGCCATATACAGGCTTATAAGACCTAGCAGTAAGACTGCGTTTAAAAAACACGAAAAACATCTAGTTCAAACTGCTCTGCTTTGTGTGCGTTAACCGTACGAAGTTGCATCTATGTTTATATTCAGCGAGTTAGAAACACGTTTCTTCTAAAAGCAGTGTTTGGATATTCCAGTGTGAAAGAGCCTGTAACCGTAATCAGAAACATCTTGCTCTAAAACAAAAACACAGCTATCTAGCAGAATGGTTGTCAAGCTGTACAATCAACTTACAGAGTTAAACTGATGTGTGTTTGCAGCAGTTCAGAAATCCTTTGCTTCGAAAATCTGGAAACAGATATTTTCAGCCATATACAGGCATATGAGAACTACCAGTAAGACTGCTTT
>NW_022454396.1:0-1025 GCF_009761245.1 Sapajus apella
ACACAGTGGAGCAGTTTGAAAGAGACGTTTCCCATATGATTTAGATGAGATCTTAAAGCTAATTCTTAAGAGTCTGTATATGGCTCCGTTTTTGTTTTAGAGCCAGATATTTCTCATTAAACCCTATACTCCCATTCTCTCAGGAACATCCAAACGCACCTTTTTGGAAAAACGTGTTTCTAACTCGCAGAATCTAAACATAGATGCAACTTCCGAAGTTGAATGAACACACAGTGGAGCAGTTTGAAAGAGACGTTTCTCATATGATTTAGATGCGGTCTTAAAGCTAATTCATAAGAGTCTGTACATGGCTGGAAATATCTCTTTCGAGATTCTCCAAAGGAAGCGTTAGTGAACTGCTACATTCAGAAAATTTTTTAACTCTGTAAGTTTAATATACAGCTTCACAATCATTCTGCTGCATAGCTCCGTTTTTGTTTTAGAGCCAGATATTTCTCATTAAACCCTGTACTCCGCTTCACTCAGGAATATCCAAACGCAGCTTTTTGGAGAAACGGGTTTCTCACACACACAATCTAAACATAGATGCAACTTCCGAAGGTGAACGAACACACAGTGGAGCACTTTGAAAGAGACGATTCTCATATGATTTAGATGCGATCTTAAAGCTAATTCTTAAGAGTCTGTATATCGCTGGAAATATCTCTTCCCAGATTCTCTAAAGGAAGGGTTAGTGAACTGCTACATTCACACAATTGTTTAACTCTGTAAGTTTAATATACTCCTTTACAATCATTCTGCTACATAGATCCGTTTTTGTTTTAGAGCCAGACACTTCTCATTAAAATCTATGCTCCCATTCACTCAGGAATATCCAAACGCAGCTTTTTGGAGAAACGTGTTTCTAACTCGCGGAATCTCAACATAGATGCAACTTCCGAAGTTGAACGAACACACAGTGGAAGAGTTTAAAGAGACGTTTCTCGTATGATTTAGATGCGATCTTAAAGCTATTTCTTAAGAGTCTGTATATGGCTGGAAATATCTCTTTCCAGATTCTCCAT
>NW_022454397.1:0-1025 GCF_009761245.1 Sapajus apella
ACATACTTTGGCAGCTCAAATCACATTCACAGGCTGGGTGCAGTGGCACACACCTGTAATCCAAGCACCTTGGGAAGTGAAGGGAAAAGGATCACTTGAGCCCAGGAGTTTGAGACCATCCCTGGTAACATAGTGAGACCCCATCTCTATAAAATATTTTAAAATTAGCCAGGTACAGTGGCATGCACCTGTGGTCCTGGCTACTCAGGAGGCTGAAGCAGGAGGATCATTTGAGCCTGGGAGGTCAAGGCTGCAGTGAGCTGCTGTTGTGTCACTGCACTTCAGCCTTGGTAATGGAGTGAGACCCTGTCTCAGAAAAGCAAACAAGCCAGAAACAAAAACAAAAAACAATTCACATTCACCCCAGGTTTTTATTAAAGAGCTCTGAAAGATATAGGGATTTCAGGGTTTTTGAGGAGGATTTTGTATAAAATTTTATGGTTCTAAAAAGATATTATGCAAAAGCCTAGTTTTCCCCAAGTTTTAAGCCTGATAAGGAAATTAATAAATGTAAGACAAAGAGTATAGTAAAAGTTTAAATCATAAATAGGTGAAGGGGAGGAAGGCAGCAAATCACACTGCCACATGTGTACGTATGCAACAATATTGCATGTTCTTCAAATGTACCCCAAAACCTAAAATGCAATTTAAAAAAAGAGAAAAAAAAATCCTATCAGAATTTTATGCAAAATGTAAATGAGTTCCAAGTCTTTAAGGGATTTGTTTAGAATGTGACAACTTACAATGCTGGTCACAAAATAATGTCTAACTTTCTCCTGCACGTGATCCAACATTAGTAATAAACATACCAGGTGTTCAAAATTGGAATAAAAAAAGACCATTATTCCTTAATTTTAAACAATGATGGAAACCCTGTTTCTCTTTTTGAAAAAGCGACACATATTCACTAAGTCACAATTCCTTATTTCCAAAAGCAAATGGGAACCTAAAATGTGTTTACATTATCATCAATAGAGCCATCTTAGTACTAAAGACAAGAGACTAGCATAGAGATTTATACGTTT
>NW_022454398.1:0-1025 GCF_009761245.1 Sapajus apella
CCCCGCCCAGCCGAGGGCCCGCCCCTTCCCGCGCCCGCCCGCCGGCTCCGCCGAACGGGTTGTGCCAGCCACGCCCAGAGCCGGAGCGGCCGCAGCCGCCAGGGTGTTCGGGGACTTCTCCCGCGCCGCGGCCGGCCATCCTCACAGCAGTCCCGGTACAAAGTAATTTGGGCACCCCCTCGACACGCCCCTGTACGTGTCTTTGTCCCAGCTCGGCGGGCTGAGCCTACTGATCCTCCTCGGGGAATTGATGCCCCCTACTGTCTCTTGAATCGTTTCCTTCCAAAACTGCACAGAAGCCGTTTAACACCCAGGGAAACTGAGGCTTAGGGTGCTGCAATGCTTGCCCAAGATCCCACAGCCAGACGAGGCCTTTGCCTCCAGAATTCTCTGAATGGCTTAAGCCTCTGGCCTCAGAAGCCCCAAGATCCTCCTTTGGAGGCCTCTCTGGCAGGGAGCCCGGGGGAGGGCAGAGGGACCTTGACCTAACTCTGCCGAAGGTCAGGAAGAGGACTTCCTCCCCGTCTCCCTACTCAGAACCTTCGTTAGAGAAAACCCCAGAGTGCGGCCTCGTGGTCACGAGCAAACCTAAGCACAGACCGTTGTGCCCAGACCGACACACTGCACACTCCTGCTCTGCAGGGCTTTCTGCGGAAGAAACTTCTCCTTCTGCGTCCAGGCTGGAGAAAGTGAAAACACAAATATTAGCCAGGTGTGGTTTTGTGTGCCTGTGTTCCCAGCTAATTGGGAGACTGGGGTGAGAGGATTGCTAGAAGGGAGTTTTCTTTTTCTTTTTTTTGAGACGGAGTTTCGCTCTTGTTACCCAGGCTGGAGTGCAATGGCGCGATCACGGCTCACCGCAGCCTCCGCCTCCCGGGTTCAGGCAATTCTCCTGCCTCAGCCTCCTGAGTCGCTGGGATTACAGGCACGCGCCACCACGCCCAGCTAATTTTTGTATTTTTAGTAGAGACGGGGTTCCACCATGTTGACCAGGATGGTCTCGATCTCTTGACCTCGTGATCCAC
>NW_022454399.1:0-1025 GCF_009761245.1 Sapajus apella
TTTTATATGGAAATCAATGACTATTGAGTGCTTATTTTATCTCTAGATTTCTTAATTTTTATTTATAAGCTTTTTCTAAGTAAATAATAAGCTTCAGAAAATAATGAAAATATTTGCCATTTTATGCCTCTAATTTCTAAATGTGTTGAATTAAAATATTCAGGAGGATCTTAAGCAATAACAATACGTTTTTGGCTTGCTTCTGACTTTCAACCTAATTCTTACAGAATTTCCAGTTATGAAAATTATGCTGATATGTATATTTGAAATAAAGTATAAAAATAAGAAAATAACTACTTACTTTTATTATTATTTGGTTTTAATTTATAAGGTGTATTAATGTAATTTTTCCTTAGGGTAGTAGTCATCATCCTCCAGAGAAACGGTATCACCAACACAGAGAGAGAAACAGAGTGACAGTGAGAGACAGAATCATACAGAGAGGAGAGAGACACATAGTGTCTTGTCGTCCAGGCTGCGGTGCAATGGCACAATCTGATCTCACTGCAATACCTGCCTCCCAGATTCAAGTCAATCTCTCGCCTCAGCCTCCTAAGTAGCTAAAATTACAGGCACCCACTACCACACCTGATTAACTTTTGTGTTTTTAGTAGAGACACGGGTTCACCATGTTGGCCAGGCTGGTCTTGAACTCCTGAACTCAAGGGATGTGCCCAACCGGAAAGACTAATTTTATTATGAAAAATTGGCTCACAAAATTGTGGAGGCAAAAAATACCATGATCTGCAATCTTCAAGCTGGGCACTTAGGAAAGCCAGAGGTGTAATTCAATCTGAGTCTGAAGGGAACCAGGGCAGCCAATGGTGTAAACCGCAGTTCAAGGGGAGGAGAAGGTGAGATGTACTAGCTTAAGAAGTGAGGCAGGAACAAAATGGTCAATCTCCTCTATCATCTGCCCTTTGTTCTATTTAAGAGCTACTCGGGAGGGAAACCTTTACAGAGACCAATTCAAGATGAAACACAAAATTTACCATCAAATTTTCATTTTCTTATAGATTCTGGGC
>NW_022454400.1:0-1024 GCF_009761245.1 Sapajus apella
TTAGGGTGGTCTCTAGTTGGCTGGTACTTGGCCTTGGGTGACTTAGGAAAGGGGAAATATTGGCTTGGTGTGAGAGAATTACATAAAGAGAGTGGTTTGAACTACGGACTTGGGTTTGGTTGGAAGGCTTGCAAAATGATTTTTACACACTCACAGAAGGTAGATTTCAGGGGAGGCGTAAACAACTTTGACCATTAGTTTGGCTTTGTAATTAATGGATGTCAGCTAGACAAATACAGAATCTGAAAAAGAAAAAAAAAAAAAGAACGCAAGCCAGGCGTGGTGACTCATGACTGTAACCTCAGCACTTTGAGGGCTGAGGCGGGAGGATCCCTTGAGCTTACAAGTTCAAGATCAGCTTGGGCAACATAGAGACCTCGTCTATGAAAAAAAAAAAAATTTACCCAGGCCTACTGGCATATGCCTGTACTTCTGGCTATTCAGAAGGCTGAGGCAGTAAGTTTACTTGAGCCCAGGAGGCTGAGACTACAGTGAGCTATGATCATGCCACTGCACTCCAGCCTGAGTGACAGAGCAAGACTCTGTCTCAAAAAAAACAAGAAAAACAAAAAGAGGCTAGGAAAACATTCCCATAATTCTAATACATGTATGTACATACTTAGCAGACTCACAGTAGCATTTTAGTGTATTTTCCTAATTTTATAAGCATCCTTGATATATTTTATTTGTTTTGAGTTAATTTTCCTGGGCCACTTTCTTTTTTTTTTTTTTTTTTTGAGACGGAATGTCGCTCTGTCACCCACACTGGAGTTCAGTGGTGCGATTTGGGCTCACTGTAGCCTCCACCTCCCAAATTCGTGCAATTCTCCTGCCTCAGCCTTCTGAGTAGCTGAGATTACAGGCATGTGCCACCACGCCCAGCTTATTTCTGTATTTTTAGTAGAGACAGGGTTTCACCATGTTGGCCAGGCTGATCTCAACTCCTGACCTCAAGTGATCTGCCTGCTTCAGCCTTCCAAAGTGCTGGGATTACAGATGTGAGCCACCGCACCTGGCCTGCCCA
>NW_022454401.1:0-1024 GCF_009761245.1 Sapajus apella
GTCATTAAGAACTTGCCTTATGTATCTGGGTGCTCCTGTATTGGGTGTGTATATATTTAGGATCGTCAGCTCTTCTTGTTGCATTGATCCTTTTACCATTATGTAGTGTCCTTCTTTGTCTTTTTTGATCTTTGTTGCTTTAAAGTCTATTTTATCAGGGATGAGAATTGCAACTCCTGCTTTTTTTTGCTCTCCATTTGCTTGGTAAATCTTCCTCCATCCCTTTATTTTGAGCCTTTGAGTATCCTTGCATGTGAGATGGGTTTCCTGGATAAAGCACACCGATGGGTTTTGTCTTTTTATTCAGTTTGCCAGTCTGTGTTTTTGATTGGGGCATTTAGTCCGTTTACATTTAGGGTTAATATTGTTATGTGCGAATTTGATACTGCCATTTTGGTGCTAGCTGGGTGTTCTGCCCTTTAGTTGATGCAGATTCATCATTGTGTTGATTCTCTTTACCCTTTGGCATGTTTCTGGAGTGGCTGGTACTTGTTCCTTTATATGTGTAGAGGCTCTTTCAGGAGCTCTTGTAAAGCAGGCCTGGTAGTGACGAAATCTATGAGTACTTGCTTGTTCACAAAGGATTTTATTTTTCCTTCACTTATTAGTTTGGCTGGATATGTGATTCTGGGTTGAAAGTTCTTTTCTTTAAGGATGTTGAATATTGGCCCCCACTCTATTCTGGCTTGTAGGGTTTCTGCTGAGAAATCTGCTGTGAGTCTGATGGGCTTCCCTTTATGGGTAACCCGATCTTTCTTTCTGGCTGCCCTTAGTATTTTCTCCTTCATTTCAACCTTGGTGAATCTGACAATTATATGCCTTGGGGTTGCTCTTCGTGAAGAATATCTTTGTGGTGTTCTTTGTATTTCCTGGACTTGAATATTGGCCTGCCTTGCTAGGTTGGGGAAGTTTTCCTGGATAATAACCTAAAGAGTCCTTTCCAGCTTGGATTTTTCTCTTCATCGCATTCAGGTGCACCTATCAAACGTAGATTAGGTCTTTTCACATAGTCCCACATTTCTTG
>NW_022454402.1:0-876 GCF_009761245.1 Sapajus apella
TTGGTGTCATAAAATGATTTGGGAAGAATTCCCTCTTTTTGTATTGTTTGGAACAGTTTCAGAAGAAATGGTACCAGCTCCTCTTTGTATGTCTGGTAGAATTCAGCTGTGAACCCATCTGGACCTGGGCTTTTTTTGGGTGGTAAGCTCTTAATTGCTGCCTCATCTTCAGACCTTGTTATGGGTCTGTTCAGGGTTTCGGCTTCTTCCTGGTTTAGGCTTGGCAGGAGGCAAGTGTCCAGGAATTTATCCATTTCTTCCAGGTTTATTAGTTTGTGTGCATAGAGTTGTTTGTAATAATCTCTGATGATGGTTTGAATTTCTGTGGAATCTGTGGTGATATCCCCTTTATCGTTTTTTATTGCATCAATTTGGTTATTCTCTCTTTTCTTTTTTATTAATCTGGCTAGTGGTCTGGCTATTTTGTTGATCTTTTCAAAAAACCAGCTCCTGGATTTATTGATTTTTTGAAGGGTTTTTTGTGTCTCTATCTCCTTCAGTTCTGCTCTGATCTTAGCTATTTCTTGTCTTCTGCTAGACTTTGAGTTTTTTTGATCTTGCTCCTCTAGCTCTTTCAGTTTTGACGATAGGGTGTCAATTTTTGATCTCTCCTTGCTTCTCATGTGGGCACTTATTGCTATATATTTTCCTCTAGAGACTGCTTTAAATGTGTCCCAGAGATTTTGGTACGTTGTGTCTTCATTCTCGTTGGTTTCGAAGAACATCTTTATTTCTGCCTTCATTTCATTGTTTATCCAGTCAACATTCAAGAGCAAGTTGTTCAGTTTCCATGAAGCTGTGCGGTTCTGAGTTAGTTTTTGAATTCTGGGTTCTAACTTGATTGCACTGTGGTCTGAGAGACTGTTTGTTACGATT
>NW_022454403.1:0-1024 GCF_009761245.1 Sapajus apella
ATCTCAGTTATTAGACACATGATTTTTAAATATTTTCTCCCATTCTGCGGGCTGTCTTCCCCTTTCTTGATTGTATCTTTTGATGTGCCAAAGGTTTAAATTCAGTTGATGTTCAATTTTTTATTTTCTTGCTTTTTCCCTTTCCTCCTTTTCCAGGTCTCATTAGGTAGCCCTGGCTGGTCTTCAACTGTGCTTTTGGTATTGTATCTAAGACATCAGTGCCTTACACAAGATCACAAGAATTTACTCTCATGTTTTCTTTTAAGAGTTTTACTGTTTTAGTTTTACAGTTAGGTCTGTGATCTATTTTCAGTTAATTTTCGTGTGTGGTGTTAGGCAGGGACCCAAATTAATTTATTTGTACATGAATATCCAGTTGCCTCACCACCATTTGTTGAAAAGTCTATTCGTGGTTGGAAACAGTGGTTCATGGCTGTCATCCCAGCACTTTGGGAGGCCAAGGCCGGAGTATTGCTTGAGTCCAGGAGTTTAAGGCTAACATCTGCTTAATTATCACCATAATTTCTCCAACATCTGTGTAATTCTTCCCCCACACCCATCCCTGGGTAACCACCATTCTACTCTCTGCTTCTATGAGTTCAACATTTTTTCTTTTTTCCTTTTCTTTCTTTCTTTTCTTTCTTTTCTTTTCTTCTCTCTCTCTCTCTCCTCTCTCTCTCTCTCTCTCTCTCTCTTTCTTTCTTTCTTTCTTTCTTTTTTAATGAATCAGTTCCTAAGCAGAGTTCAACTTTTTAAGGATCCCATCATGCAGTATTTGTCTTTCGGTGCTCTGCTTATTTCACTTAGCATAATGTTGTCCAGTTTCATCCATGTCATTGTAAATACAACAATTTTTTTCTCTTTTAAGGCTGAATAATATTCCATTGTGAATACAGAAACATATATTCCTATATTCCTCACAATTCTGTGTTAAGGCTCAATAGTATGCCATTGTGACTATAGGAATATATATTCCTGTATTCCTTAAATTTTATTGTATGCAAGGATTGTCTTTTCTCCACAT
>NW_022454404.1:0-1024 GCF_009761245.1 Sapajus apella
GGTCTTACCATGTTGCCTAGGCTGGTCTCAAATTTCTGGCCTCAAGTAATCCTCCTGCCTCAGCCTCCTAAAGTGTTGGGATTACAGGTGTGAGCCCTACTAGGAAACCTCCTAAGAATGGCCATCAGCTCCTCTCTAGACTAGCCAGAACTCATCCAGATGCTTTCCTAATTGGAGTGGGCATCTTTCCTATCCCAGATGCCTCTGCCCAGCCTCCTTTATCTTTTAATCCATCAAAGAGCTAAGAAATCAAAGAAATCTAAAAGAGGTAAATTCTACAAAGCGATGAGGCCTTCTTAGGAGAGGAGAGCCTCCCAGGAGCTTTTATTCATGGTAGACATGGGCTTCAGGTGGAGGCTGCCCAACTGGAACAAACTTTTTTTTTTTCATTTTCTGAGATGGAGCCTCACTCTGTCACCCAGGCTGGAAAGCAATGGTGCAATCTCAGCTCACTGCAACCTCTGCCTCCTGAGTTCAAGCAAGTCTCTAGCCTCAGCCTCCTGAGTAGCTGGGATTACAGGCATGTGCCACCATGCCTGGCTAATTTTTGTATTTTTAGCAGACACAGCGTTTCACCATGTTGGGCAGCCTGGACTCGAACTCCTGACCTCAGGTGATCTGCTTACCTCAGCCTTCCAAAGTGCTGGGAATACAGGCATGAGCCACCTCACCCAGTGGGGACAAACTTTTAACAGGTACTGTGACAGATTCACATTTCAAAAAAGCCCCAGCTGAAGATCATGCCATACCCACCGCTATGTTAGTCCTTGGACCTTAAGTGGGTGCAGGCAGTTAGTAGGGTGATGGTAGGAGAGGGCAGGAGAGCTGAGAGAAACCCCTCTGAGACCCTCCCTCCATAGCTGAGGTCCCTCCTGCACCTGCTTTTAGAGGACTAGAAACAGAATGGAAGGAGCCCTCCTGAAAACCCAGAAAACCATTGTGGAACTGGACAGAAAAGACAGTGAGCAAAAAGCCTGTGTGGTTTAGAAAGCTTGGTAGCTCTATTATAAAGCAAAAGACATCT
>NW_022454405.1:0-685 GCF_009761245.1 Sapajus apella
GTAACAAACCTTGCTGTTCAGCAGCTGCTGCGGGTGAACCCCAGGCATGCAGGACCTGGAGTGAGCTTCAGCAGACCTACAGCAGAGGGGCCAGACTGTCAGAAGGAAAACCAAGAAACAGAAATAACCTCATCATCAACAAACAGAACATCAATCTGAAAGATTTGAGACCCACTCTGAAAGCCAGCAGCTACAAAGTCGACAGGTGGATAAATCCTTAAAGATGGGAAGAAACCAGCGCAAAAAGGATGAAAACACCCGAAACCAGAACACCTCTCCTGATAAAAGGGATCACAACTCCTCACCAGCAAGGGAACAAGGTTGGATGGAGAACGAGTGTGATGAAATGACAGAATCAGACTTCAGAAGGTGGGTAGTAAGAAACTTCTGTGAACTTAAAGAACATGTTCCAACCAAATGCAAAGAAACTAAGAACCTTGAAAAAAGATTTGACGAAATGCTAACAAGAATGGACAAAATAGAAAGGAATATAAGTGAATTGATGGAGCTGAAAACTGCAACACGAGAACTTCGTGAAGCATGCACAAGCATCAACAGCCGAATTGACCAAGCAGAAGAAAGTATATCAGAGGTCGAAGATCAACTCAATGAAATAAAACGGGAAGGCAAGACTGGAGAAAAAAGGGTAAAAAGGAATGAACAAAGTCTCCAAGAAATGTGGGAC
>NW_022454405.1:785-1024 GCF_009761245.1 Sapajus apella
CAGATTCACCAGGGTCGAAATGAAGGAGAAAATACTAAGGGCAGCCATACAGAAAGGTCGGATTACCCATAAAGGGAAGCCCATCAGACTCACAGCAGATCTCTCAGCAGAAACCCTACAAGCCAGAAGAGAGTGGGGGCCAATATTCAACATTCTTAAAGAAAAGAACTTTCAACCCACAATCTCCTATCGAGCCAAACTAAGCTTCGTAAGTGAAGGAAAAATAAAATCCTTTGGGA
>NW_022454406.1:0-273 GCF_009761245.1 Sapajus apella
TTTGAACTAGACGTTTCACCAGTGTTTTCAACGCAGTCTTACCGCTAGGTCTTAAATGTCTGTATAAGGCTGGAAATATCTGTTTCCAGATTCTCCAACGAAAGGATTTCTGAACTGCTGCACACAGACGTCAGTTTAACTCTGTAAGAAGATTGTTCAGATTGACAACCATTCTGCTAGATCGCTGTGTTTTTGTTTTAGAGCAAGATGTTTCTGATTACGGCCGGCAGGCTCTTTCACAATGGAATATCCAAATGCTGCTTTTAGAAGAAA
>NW_022454406.1:373-1024 GCF_009761245.1 Sapajus apella
CACACTGGAATATCCAAATGCTGCTTTTAGAAGAAACGTGTTTCTAAGTCGCTGAATCTAAACATAGATGCAACTTCCTAAGGTGAACGAATAGAAAGCAATGCAGTTTGAACTAGAAGTTTCTCCTGTGTTTTAAACGCAGTCATACTGCTAGGTCTTAAATGCCTGTATAAGGATGGAAATATCTCTTTCCAGATTCTCCAACGAAAGGATTTCTGAACTACTGCACACTCACGTCAGTTTAACTCTGTAAGAAGATTGTACAGATTGATAACCATTCTGCTAGATAGCTGCGTTTTTGTTTTAGAGCAAGATATTTCTGATTACCACCTTTATTCTCAGTCATTATGGAATATCCAAACGCAGCTTTTAGAAGAAACGTGTTTCTAACTCGCTGAATCTAAACATAGATGCAACTTCCTAAGTTGAACGAAAACAAAGCAGAGCAGTTTGAACTAGACGCTTCTCCAGTGTTTTAAACGCAGTCTTACTGTTAGTTCTCATATGCCTGTATATGGCTGGAAATATCTGTCTCCAGATTCTCGAACAAAGGATTTCTGAACTGCTGCAAACACACATCAGATTAACTCTGTATGTTGATTGCACAGCTTGACAACCATTCTGCTAGATAGCTGCGTTTTTGTATTAGAG
>NW_022454407.1:0-1024 GCF_009761245.1 Sapajus apella
TTAAAGCCAAAAATCACTAATCTGAATATCAATAAAATTTCCAAGCTTTAACAAAAATGCTTTTAAAAGTGAAGAAAACTGTTAAAATTACTTTTTAAAACTTGGAAACTTAACATTGTATCCAATGAGGTATTTGTGATCCTGATGAAAAGAAGTTAAAAAATTAAAATTCTGAACAGTTTTCAGTAAAATTTGTGCTTAAAAAAAAATCTTAGTTCTCCATTAATTCCAATTTCTAGGAAAATTACAAAACTGTGCTAAAATTTGGGTCCAGACAGGACCAAATATCTATGAATCAATGCCAACAAATATTTGTGCTTGAATAGAAAAAGAAACTGTTCTCCTACAAATATTAATTTGGAAAGCTAACTCATTCACTTTCTAAATTCTTATTTTTATGTAACTGGATTGACAGAAGGTGGCCAAACAAAGGCATTCGAAAAGTTTCCAAAATTTGCATTTTCACAGGATTGTGGGTTCACACTAAAAGCCTGCTGAGTTTGCATTGTCTCCCTCAGGGGCCTGGAAAGAGAAGAGGCTTCCTGGCCCCTGCAAGAGCTACCTGAGTCTCCCAGGTAGGTCCCAACCTGCTGTGGCTTCCTTGCAACCACCAGCACTCAACCGGGGCAGCAAGTCCCTCGCCAATACCAGACGGCACTGCCCCTACACCCACCTGTTGCCTGAACTACCTTTTTCCAGCAATTCTACATTGAAACCTGTGTGACTTTTACGAGTCTATTTAGTCCTATCAGAAGGACTCATGGGACGCCATGTAAACTACTTATTCTTAGTTTCAAACATAAAAACTAAGCCTTAAAATGTAAATACTTAGAAAACATATTTCAAGACAATTGAATACGCAAAATTTCAAATTATCCTAGAGATTCACAATCAGGTCAAGCGCAGTGGCTCACAACTGCAATCTTAGCACTTTGGGAGGCCGAAGCAAAATGAGAACTTGAAATCAGGGGTTGGAGACCAGCCTGGGAAATGTGATGAGACCTCATACCTTAAAAACAAAAGA
>NW_022454408.1:0-1024 GCF_009761245.1 Sapajus apella
TTTCCTGAGTGTTTTACACTCGATCTTACCGATAAATCTTATATACCTGTATACTACTGGAAATATCTGTTTCTACAATCTCCAAAGAAAGGGTTTCTGAACTGCTACATTCACACATAAGTTTACCTCTGTAAGATGAATGTACGCTTTGACAATTTTTCTACTAGATTTCTTCGTGTTTTCCTTAGAGCCAGATATTTCCCATTCCATCCTATACTCCCATTCACTCCAAACACAGCTTTTAGAAGAAACATGTTTCTGACTCGATGAATCTACACATAGATGCAACTTCCGAAGGTGAAAGAACACACAGCAGAGCAGTTTGACAAATAAGTTTCTATAGTGTTTTTGATTGATTTTACCGCTATTTCTCATATGCCTCTATATGGCTGCAAATATCTGTTTCTACACTGTCCAAAGAAAGGGTTTCTGAACTGCTACATTCACACATCATTTTAACTCTGTAAGTTGAATGTAGGCTTTGACAATCATTCTGCTAGGCAGCTCCCCTTTTGTTTTAGAGCCAGATATTTCCCATTACATCCTATACTCCCATTCACTCAGGAATATACAACCGCAGCTTTTAGAAGAAACGTGCTTCTAAGTCGATGAATCTAAACATAGATGCAACTTCCTAAGGTGAACGAACACACAGCAGAGCAGTTTGATAAATAGGTTTCTCTACTGTTTCATACTTGATCTAACCGCTATTTGTTATGTACCTGTATATGGCTGGAAATATCTGTTTCCAAACACTACAAAGAAAGGGTTTCTGAACTGCTACATTCACACATCAGTTTAACTCTGTAAGTTCAAAGTACTCTTTGACAACCATTCTGCTACATACCTCCGTTTTTATTTTAGAGCCAGATAGTTCCCGTTACATCCTATACTCCCATTCACTAAGGAATATCCAAAAGAAACTTTTAGAAAAACCGTGTTTAAACTCGATGAATCTAAACATAGTTGCAACTTACTAAGGTGAACGAACACACAACACAGCAGTTTGATATATGCGTTTCCT
>NW_022454409.1:0-1024 GCF_009761245.1 Sapajus apella
GTCATTAAGAACTTGCCTTATGTATCTGGGTGCTCCTGTATTGGGTGTGTATATATTTAGGATCGTCAGCTCTTCTTGTTGCATTGATCCTTTTACCATTATGTAGTGTCCTTCTTTGTCTTTTTTGATCTTTGTTGCTTTAAAGTCTATTTTATCAGGGATGAGAATTGCAACTCCTGCTTTTTTTTGCTCTCCATTTGCTTGGTAAATCTTCCTCCATCCCTTTATTTTGAGCCTTTGAGTATCCTTGCATGTGAGATGGGTTTCCTGGATAAAGCACACCGATGGGTTTTGTCTTTTTATTCAGTTTGCCAGTCTGTGTTTTTGATTGGGGCATTTAGTCCGTTTACATTTAGGGTTAATATTGTTATGTGCGAATTTGATACTGCCATTTTGGTGCTAGCTGGGTGTTCTGCCCTTTAGTTGATGCAGATTCATCATTGTGTTGATTCTCTTTACCCTTTGGCATGTTTCTGGAGTGGCTGGTACTTGTTCCTTTATATGTGTAGAGGCTCTTTCAGGAGCTCTTGTAAAGCAGGCCTGGTAGTGACGAAATCTATGAGTACTTGCTTGTTCACAAAGGATTTTATTTTTCCTTCACTTATTAGTTTGGCTGGATATGTGATTCTGGGTTGAAAGTTCTTTTCTTTAAGGATGTTGAATATTGGCCCCCACTCTATTCTGGCTTGTAGGGTTTCTGCTGAGAAATCTGCTGTGAGTCTGATGGGCTTCCCTTTATGGGTAACCCGATCTTTCTTTCTGGCTGCCCTTAGTATTTTCTCCTTCATTTCAACCTTGGTGAATCTGACAATTATATGCCTTGGGGTTGCTCTTCGTGAAGAATATCTTTGTGGTGTTCTTTGTATTTCCTGGACTTGAATATTGGCCTGCCTTGCTAGGTTGGGGAAGTTTTCCTGGATAATAACCTAAAGAGTCCTTTCCAGCTTGGATTTTTCTCTTCATCGCATTCAGGTGCACCTATCAAACGTAGATTAGGTCTTTTCACATAGTCCCACATTTCTTG
>NW_022454410.1:0-1024 GCF_009761245.1 Sapajus apella
GGATGTCCCTCAGAGGGTGGCTCTGGGCCCTCAGGCAACCAGCTACTCTGGGGTGGGGGGTGCTCTGCACATGAATGGTGTCACTCTTGGGTCCTTTGGTTGAAGCTGGCTCTGCTGAATGCAGCCTGCAAACATTTTTAGAAAAACTCAATCCACAGGCTGGGGATTTCTGCTTCCCCCCAACCCAAATGGCCCCCAGTCATCCAGAGAGCCACTAGAATCCAGCTGCTAGCAACTGCCAGCAGGAAAACCACTACCAGCGGCTCACAGATGGGCAGCCGATCCCCGAAGCCGGCCCTTCCGCTGACAAGCTGGGCAGCTCCTCAGGTGGGCGTGGCCACCCTGCTGCCCCACCTGCTCCTGGACCCTGTGCCAGGCGGTACCTTGCCTCAGCAGGGCCTTGCCTCCCCCAGAGCTGCTCTGCTGCCTGACCTTGTGATGTCATGAGTCCTCTGGGCACTGGCACAGTCAGGTGGAGTCAGCTTTGGCCAGCAGGTGGGGGACAGTTGATGTAAATCCTCCTCCCTCACTGCTGTTTCCGCTTCCCTCCTCCTGCCCAGCTTCTCTGCCTTTTTCCCACTCTGGCTCCCAGGTTGCACTGCTTAGAAAGCTGGTGCTGCCCGCTGGTGAGCAGGCCTTGGGAGCCTGGGCTAAGACCCTGACTGGCCCTCCCACCAACCACCTACACCACCACCCAGCTAGCCAGCAACAGGACCAGGAGTGGTCAGGAGGGACCCCCCACGACCACCCACCTGTTGTCCCCAGGCAGCCAACTCTACCCGCTCAGGGCCATGAGCTGGAGATGCCAGGACTCCCGGGAGGCAGTGTGGGGCATTCTTCTTAGTAAGTCCCGAGTCGATGATAAAGGGCAGTATCAACCCCTCGCTAATGTATAGTGAGTGGTTTCCCATACAGGGGAGACGTTTAATTTATCTAGGGAACTGGGCAAAAGTTATAAAAATGGTAATTTCTTGGAGATTCAATTACGTGTTTTCATTGTTACCCTCAGTAATCAAGGAAATGA
>NW_022454411.1:0-1024 GCF_009761245.1 Sapajus apella
TTTCCTGAGTGTTTTACACTCGATCTTACCGATAAATCTTATATACCTGTATACTACTGGAAATATCTGTTTCTACAATCTCCAAAGAAAGGGTTTCTGAACTGCTACATTCACACATAAGTTTACCTCTGTAAGATGAATGTACGCTTTGACAATTTTTCTACTAGATTTCTTCGTGTTTTCCTTAGAGCCAGATATTTCCCATTCCATCCTATACTCCCATTCACTCCAAACACAGCTTTTAGAAGAAACATGTTTCTGACTCGATGAATCTACACATAGATGCAACTTCCGAAGGTGAAAGAACACACAGCAGAGCAGTTTGACAAATAAGTTTCTATAGTGTTTTTGATTGATTTTACCGCTATTTCTCATATGCCTCTATATGGCTGCAAATATCTGTTTCTACACTGTCCAAAGAAAGGGTTTCTGAACTGCTACATTCACACATCATTTTAACTCTGTAAGTTGAATGTAGGCTTTGACAATCATTCTGCTAGGCAGCTCCCCTTTTGTTTTAGAGCCAGATATTTCCCATTACATCCTATACTCCCATTCACTCAGGAATATACAACCGCAGCTTTTAGAAGAAACGTGCTTCTAAGTCGATGAATCTAAACATAGATGCAACTTCCTAAGGTGAACGAACACACAGCAGAGCAGTTTGATAAATAGGTTTCTCTACTGTTTCATACTTGATCTAACCGCTATTTGTTATGTACCTGTATATGGCTGGAAATATCTGTTTCCAAACACTACAAAGAAAGGGTTTCTGAACTGCTACATTCACACATCAGTTTAACTCTGTAAGTTCAAAGTACTCTTTGACAACCATTCTGCTACATACCTCCGTTTTTATTTTAGAGCCAGATAGTTCCCGTTACATCCTATACTCCCATTCACTAAGGAATATCCAAAAGAAACTTTTAGAAAAACCGTGTTTAAACTCGATGAATCTAAACATAGTTGCAACTTACTAAGGTGAACGAACACACAACACAGCAGTTTGATATATGCGTTTCCT
>NW_022454412.1:0-1024 GCF_009761245.1 Sapajus apella
CCAGCACCGCTGCTCTGCCCCGCGCGGCTGCTTTGTCGGCGCCCCGGAGCCGCGGTTCTCCTTACAAAATACACCAGTCCGGGTGCCCTTTTGGCTGGCGATTGGAGCCACGGGTAGTCACCCATATGCAGGTTCAAAAAGGGGACTGAGCAGTGAACCAGGACAGTAGATTCCAGGGCAAAAAAAAAAAAGAAAAACAGCGCCACAAACCTCAGTGCCGCTGGTTAAGCCAGCGCAGTGAGTGGCCACAGGGGAAAACAAACAGACACCGGCGCCTCTTCAACAGGCGACTGGAACACCAACTTAAAAAAGGCTCTGAGGCAGGGAACTAGGCGATCAGGCTCGGCTGGCCCCACCCCCACAAAAGAACAGCAACCAGAAACTCTGGATTGAGAATTTCACAGCGAGCGCAACTGAACCCGGGACAGTCCAGCTCTGTGGGGGAGGGGCGTCCGCCATTACCGAGGCAGCCCGCCGTTGCCCAGGCAACCCGCCATTGCTGACGCAGCCCGCCGTTGCCAAGGCAACATGCCACAGCAGAGACTCCGCCCCAACAGAGGCGGGCCACCATCGCCAAAGCAGTTCTAACTACACCCATATAAACAGGACTGCAGGGAAGTTCACTCGGCAGCGGGGCGCAGCCCACAGCAGCTGAGCAAAGCTGCTATAGGCCAACAGTGACTAGGCTGCCTCCTTGCTGGGCTTGGCAGGTCTGAAGGAAAAAAAGAAAAAAAAAAAAAAAAGAAGGTAGCAGCATAACGGAAACTCATAAATAAAGCCCTAAATCCCTGGGACAGAGCACCTGGGAACAAAAAGCAGTTTATGAGTTCTGCCACAGCAGACCTAAAAGTACCTGCCCAGCAGCTCTGAATGAACAACAACAGAGCTCACAGCTCACCATTTGAGCTCCTATAAAGAAAAGACCGTCTCCTCAAGTAGCTCCCTGACCCCTATATATCCAAAAAGACACCTCATAGAGGAGAGACCAGATTGACACTAGGCGGGTATCCTTCTGGGACAAAGA
>NW_022454413.1:0-1024 GCF_009761245.1 Sapajus apella
GAGCCGCCTCACCTGGCCACTATGCCTACCTCATTGTATTTCTAAAACGAGAGGAAAAAGAAATAATTGTATTTCCATCCTCAAAGTAACTCTCTGAAGGAGATAATTCATTCAACTTTTACAAATGCGAAAACAAAAATCCAGCTTTAATTTTTTTCTGAGACAGTGTCTCACTGTGAAGCCCAAGCTTGGGTGCAGTGGCATGATCTTGGCTCACTGCAGTCTTGACTTCCAGGACCAGGTGATCCTCCCACTTTAGCATCCCGAGGAGCTGGGACTACAGGCGGACACCGCTACACCTGGAAAATCTTTTTTTTTTTTTTTTGTAGAGATGGGGTCTTGCTATGTTGCCCAGGCTGCTCTCCAACTCCTGGGCTCAAGCAATCCTCCCACCTCGACCTCCCAAAGTGCTGGAATTACAGGCATGGTCGCTCCAGCTTCTTTTCTTCCCAATGTCAAATTAAGTTTTTAGTGGCTGGGTCAAGAGTCCCAGGGGTCTTCTGACTCCTACTTCAGTGTTTTTCCTGCTAGGCTACAGTCACTGTCATTCCTGGCAGTTGTCTGACAGTGGACTGAGATGGATTATTTGGGTGTGAAGCACAAACAGAGGAGCCATCTCTTAGGAACCAATCCCCAACGTTCTGATGGGGCCAGCATGTATTCTGGGGAAATGTTCCATAGCTCCCATCCATGACCAGTGAATAGGAATTAGGTGCCAGGCATGGTGGCTCATGCCTGCAATTCCAGCACTTTGGGAGGCCAACGTGGGCGGATCACTACGTCAGTTCGAGACCAGCCTGGAAAATATGGTGAAACCCCGTCCCTACTATAAATACAAAAATTAGCTGGCCATGGTGGCAGAAGTCTGTAATCGCAGCTACTCCAGAGGCTCAGGCAGGAGAATCCCTTGAACACAGGAGGCAGAAGATGCAGTGAGCCGAGATCATGCCACTGTACTTCAGCCTGGGCAACACAGCAAGACTCCATCTCAAAAAAAAAAATTAGGCTACATGTAGTGGCTCCT
>NW_022454414.1:0-1024 GCF_009761245.1 Sapajus apella
AGAGAGTCATTCAATGTGGCAGCAGGGGACTGTTCAGTAGGTAGAGATGCATTCAGTGAGGTAGTGAGTCCTCCACTTGTGGAGAAAGTCATTAGATCTCTGTAATAAGAATTTATAGCTGCTTCGGAATCAAGAAACCTGGGTTTGGGTCCACAGCTCTGTCATTTACCAGCTCAGTAATCCCTTTCCTTTAATCTCTGGCATTCTCACCGTTAAATCAGGAATAAATAACATCACGTCTGAGGCTTGTGAGAAAGGCATGAGAGAAATGTATACAAAGCACTTAGCCTTACACTTCATAAGCACAGATGTTTAAAGAACATTAATAAACATTTGTCCTTCCCTGGTGAAGAGGCAGCCCAGTTCCTGTACTGAAAATGACATGAGATCCACCATTTAGAAGCCCTGATTCAAGTCTTGCCTCAGCCACTCGGTAGCTGTGCAATTTGGCAAGCCACGTTTCCTTCTTTGTAAGTAAGAAATGATCATTGTCAGTAGGTGATAACCAAGCCAGGAGGTTTAGCACAGCAGTTTGTTAACTAAACCACCATAAAATTGTTGATAAGTATTACTATTACACCTTTTAAGAGTTCAGTAAAGGGACTGGGCATGGTGGCTCATGCCTGTAATCCCAGCACTTTGGGAAGTTGAAGTGGGCAGATCACTTGAGGACAGGAGTTCCAGGCCAACATCGTGAAACCTTGTATGTAATAAAAATATTAAAATTAGCCAGGTGCGGTGGTGGGTTCCTGTAGTGCCAGCTACTTGGGAGGCTGAGACATGAGGATCGCTTGGACCTGAGAGGCAGAGGTTGCAGTGAGCCAAGATGGCACCACTGCCCTCCAGCGTCGGTGACAGAGCAAGACTCCCTCTCAAAAAAAAAAAAAAAAGATTTCAGTAAAGGGAAAGTTGAGCTGCTCTTCGACAAATGCAAAGAACGAAGTAATATCAGGGTAATGTACAGGGAAAATAACAGTAACTGTTAAATTCTGAGTCCTTCCAGACAAGCAGTTGCCAACTGGTG
>NW_022454415.1:0-634 GCF_009761245.1 Sapajus apella
ACCTTACACTAAAATTAACTCCAGATGGATTAAAGACTTAAACATAAGACCTAACACCATAAAAACCCTAGAAGAAAATCTAGGCAAAACCATTCAGGACATAGGTGTAGGCAAGGACTTCATGACAAAAACACCAAAAGCATTGACAACAAAAGCCAAAATAGACAAATGGGACCTAATCAAACTCCACAGCTTCTGCACAGCAAAAGAAACAATCATTAGAGTGAATCAGCAACCAACAGATTGGGAAAAAATTTTTGCAGTTTACCCATCTGACAAAGGGCTGATATCCAAAATTTACAAAGAACTAAAACAGATTTACAAGAAAAAAACTAACAAGCCCATTCAAAAGTGGGCAAAGGATATGAACAGACACTTTACACAAGAAGACATATGTGAGGCCAACAAACATATGAAAAAATGCTCATCATCACTGGTCATCAGAGAAATGCAAATCAAAACTATATTGAGATACCATCTCACGCCAGTTAGAATGGCGATCATTAAAAAATCTGGAGACAACAGATGCTGGAGAGGATGTGGAGAAATAGGAACACTTTTACACTGTTGGTGGGAGTGTAAATTAGTTCATTGTGGAAGACAGTGTGGTGATTCCTCAAGGACCTAGAAATAG
>NW_022454415.1:734-1024 GCF_009761245.1 Sapajus apella
CATCTCACGCCGGTTAGAATGGCGATCATTAAAAAATCTGGAGACAACAGATGCTGGAGAGGATGTGGAGAAATAGGAACACTTTTGCACTGTTGGTGGGAGTGTAAATTAGTTCAACCATTGTGGAAGACAGTGTGGCGATTCCTCAAGGACCTAGAAATAGAAATTCCATTTGACCCAGCAATCCCATTACTGGGTATATATCCAAAGGATTACAAATTGTTCTACTATAAGGACACGTGTACACGAATGTTCATTGCAGCACTGTTTACAATAGCAAAGACCTGGAA
>NW_022454416.1:0-1023 GCF_009761245.1 Sapajus apella
ATATTCCAGAATGACTGAGACTAAAGGCGGTAGTGGGAAATATCTTGCTCTAAAACAAAAACGCAGCTATCTAGCAGAATAGTTGTCAAGCTGTACAATCTTCTTACAGAGTTAAACTGACGTGTGTGTAGTAGTTCAGAAATCTTTTCGATGGAGAATCTGGAAACAGATATTTCCAGCCATATACAGGCTTATAAGAACTAGAAGTAAGACTGCGTTTAAAACACAGGAGAAACCTCAAGTTCAAACTGCTCTGCTTTGTGTTCGTTCACCTTAGGAAGTTGCATCTATGTTTAGATTCAGCGAGTTAGAAACATGTTTCTTCGAAAAGCAGCGTTTGGATATTCCAGTGTGCAAGAGCCTGTAGGCCGTAATAAAAACATCTTGCTCTAAAACAAAAACGCACCTATCCAGCAGAATGGTTGTCAAGCTGTACAATCAACTTACAGAGTTAAACTAATGTGTGTTTTCAGCAGTTCAGAAATCCTTTGCTTCGAGAATCTGGGAACAGATATTTCCAGCCTTACCGAGTTATTTAAGACCTAGTAGTAAGAATGCGTTTAAAACACTAGAGAAACATCTAGTTCAAACTGCTTTGCTTTGTGTTCGTTCACCTTAGGAAGTTGCATCTATGTTTAGATTCACCGAGTTAGAAACACGTTTCTTCTAAAAGCTGCGTTTGGATATTCCAGAATGACTGTGACTAAAGCGGTTATGTGAAATATCTTGCTCTAAAACAAAAACGCAGCTATCTAGCAGAATGGTTGTTAAGGTGTGCAATCAACATACAGAGTTAAACTGATGTGTTTTTGCAACAGTTCAGAAATCCTTTGCTTCGAGAATCTGGAAACAGATATTTCCAGCCTTATACAGGCATTTAAGACCTAGCGTAAGGCTGCGTTTTAAACACAGGAGAAACGTCTAGTTCAAACTGCACTGCTTTCTATTCGTTCACCTTAGGAAGTTGCATCTATGTTTAGATTCAGCGAGTTAGAAACACGTTTCTTCTAAAAGCAGCATTTT
>NW_022454417.1:0-1001 GCF_009761245.1 Sapajus apella
GGTGGTGTTGGATGGTGGTGATGGATGGTGTAGATGGATGGTAGTGATGGATGGTGGTGTTGGATGGTGGTGATGGATGGTGTAGATGGATGGTGGTGATGGATGATGGTGATGGATGGTGGTGATGGATGGTGGTGATAGATGGTAGTGATGGATGGTGGTGTTGGATGGCAGTGATGGATGATGTGATGGGTAGTGGACATGGATGGTGATGATGGATGGTGGTGATGGATGGTGGTGATGGATAGTGGTGATGGATGATGTGATGGGAAGTGGACATGGATGATGATGATGGATGGTGTGATGGGTAGTGGACATGGATGGTGGTGATGGATGGTGGTGTTGGATGGTGGTGATGGGTGGTAGTGATGGATAGTGGACATGGATGGTGATGATGGATGGTGGTGATGGATAGTGGTGATGGATGGTGTGCTGGATGGTGTAGATGGATAGTGGACATGGATGGTTATGATGGATGGAAGTGATGGATAGTGGTGATGGATGATGTGATGGGAAGTGGACATGGATGGTGATGATGGATGGTGGTGATGGATGGTGTGATGGGTAGTGGACATGGATGGTGATGATGGATGGTGGTGATGGATGGTGGTGATGGATAGTGGTGATGGATGATGTGATGGGAAGTGGACATGGATGATGATGATGGATGGTGTGATGGGTAGTGGACATGGATGGTGATGATGGATGGTGGTGATGGATGGTGGTGTTGGATGGTGGTGATGGATGGTAGTGATGGATAGTGGACATGGATGGTGATGATGGATGGTGGTGATGGATAGTGGTGATGGATGGTGTGCTGGATGGTGTAGATGGATAGTGGACATGGATGGTTATGATGGATGGAAGTGATGGATAGTGGTGATGGATGATGTGATGGGAAGTGGACATGGATGGTGATGATGGATGGTGGTGATGGATGGTGTGATGGGTAGTGGACATGGATGGTGGTGATGGATGGTGGTGTTGGATGGTGGTGATGG
>NW_022454418.1:0-1023 GCF_009761245.1 Sapajus apella
CGGGAGGAGACCTGACTCATGATGGGGTTGCCACCGAGGCCTCAGGCTTCCACACAGAGAGATCCGGAGCTGGGAGCCCCTTCATTCAGTGGCATCTTAATTGAGACAGTGTCACAGGCCGCCACGCAGCCTGAGGCCCAGGACCTCTGCAGAACTGGGCAGCAGTTCTGGGGCCTGATCCAGACATGTGGTCTAAGGACTGGCCCTATCCCCACCACATGACCACCCAGGGGCAGGACAGTGAACAGAGGTTGCATCTGTCTGTCTTTCCACCCAGGTCCTCACTCTCTAACTCACACAGCAGCCCCAAGTCACCAGATGACTCTGGTCCTTCCAGGCCATGTCTATGCGTGATGCATGCTCGGTAGAGACTCCTGGAGGGGGCTGGAGGGAAGGGCAGCCTGGGGGCTCAGACCCAGACTCCTGGAGGGGGCTGGAGGGAAGGGCAGCCCGGGGGCTCAGACCCAGACTCCTGGAGGGGGCTGGAGGGAAGGGCAGCCCGGGGGCTCAGACCCAGACTCCTGGAGGGGCCTGGAGGGAAGGGCAGCCCGGGGGCTCAGATCCAGACTCCTGGAGGGGGCTGGAGGGAAGGGCAGCCTGGGGGCTCAGACCCAGACTCCTGGAGGGGCCTGGAGGGAAGGGCAGCCTGGGGGCTTAGATCCAGACTCCTGGAGGGGGCTGGAGGGAAGGGCAGCCTGGGGGCTCAGATCCAGACTCCTGGAGGGGGCTGGAGGGAAGGGCAGCCTGGGGGCTCAGACCCAGGTGAACTGACCCAGATTCACTCATAGTTTTATCCACAGGCCTCCCGAGGCTGGAGTAGAGGGTGACAGGGGCTGGGAGGGTGTTTTTGTCTCACTTCCCCATCTGCCTGGGTCACTGTGGGATGTTTATTACTGCTGTCCCACACCTGACAGTAATAGTCAGCCTCATCCCCGGCCTCAACCCTGCTGATGGTCAGGGTGGCGGTGTTCCCAGAGTTGGAGCCAGAGAATCGCTCAGGGATCCCTGAGGGCCTGTTGCTAT
>NW_022454419.1:0-1023 GCF_009761245.1 Sapajus apella
GGCTCAGAAAGCAGGAATTTGTTCTCTCAAAATTAGGGAAGACGGACGCCTGAGTGCTGCAGTCTCTGCTCCCACTGAAGGCTCTCGGGAGGCTCCTTCCTGCCTCTTCCAGCTTCCAGGCTCCAGGTATTCCCTGGCTGTTCCTTAGCTGTGACCACATGAGTTCTGGGTGGAAGAGTTCCAGGCAGAAGTGCCTCCACAGGGTGCGTAGCCTGCACCCCAAGGGCAGGAATACCCCTGCCGATCTGTAGATGGTGGCCACGATGCACCTGCCTCCTCCTCTTTGTTCATCCTCCCCAGCCCTGGTCTTTGAAGTTCATGTTGGCACAGACATAAACTTGCACTTAATTGCTCCAAAGTATCCATTGGTGGCCTGGAAGGATCCCTTCATTGGGAATTCCATCTCAGGGGCACGGCCAAGGACACGGCAGTCTCCACCCCACACGGTGCTCCCAGGTAGACCAGCCCTGGGTGCCCCGGGCCCAGAATCCAAGAGCACCAGCCTGTTCACTTTTCTCCACTGGAGCCTTCTCAGAGGAGAGATTCCACCCCGACTTGGATGACTCTGGAAGAACCCACGGACCTGTCTCAGGGCCTCTGTTGTTTAGAAATTACCAGGCCCGTCCAGAAGCAGTGGCCCGTGCCAGTAATCCCAGCAGTTTGGGAGGCCGAGGTGGGCAGATCACTTGAGGTTAGCAGTTCGAGGCCAGTCTGGCCAACATGGTGAAACCTCATCTCTACTAAAAATACAAAAATTAGTCGGGCGTGGTGGTGCACGCCTGTAATCCCAGCTACTCAGGAGGCTGAGACAGGATAATCGCTGGAACCCGGGAGGCAGAGGTTGCAGTGAACTAAGATTGCAGTCCTGCAGTCCAGCCTGGGCAGCAGAGGGAGACTCCGTCTCAAAATAGACAAATAAAAAAATAAATAGACCGTGTTCATCCCACTGAAATCCTTGGTGTTTTTAACGCGAATCAGCCGACACATATGGCAAGTTTGTTCCTGTGTCCTGCCCCGCAGGTC
>NW_022454420.1:0-1023 GCF_009761245.1 Sapajus apella
GAATATTTCCCTTGCCATAACATACAAGCTAATCTAATCATTTGAATTGATGAAGTTTCTGCAATAGAATTAACCAGGAGAATAACATTGGGATAGTCTTCAAAAAATAGAGCTTAGATGGAATCTATGACAGTTAATTGAAATATTCAAAGTTCCCAGAATTTATCCTGCTTTGATACCAACTAACGAATTTTCTTAACTCACCTGAGGGGGCATCACTGTGGTACAAGAACACCTGTGAAAGTCATGCCTAATCCAACACCTTCACTTCCCCTTTACAGCAACACATATTCACATCAGAACCTTTGTAAGTCCCTTGTAAGGGCCTTCCCTTTTCAAAATTTACTAGTACTAAAGGCATGATCGGTAGGTTATAAGCAGAAACAAATGGCAACTCAAAGAGGAGAACGATCTCAAACTTCTAAATTAGCCCCTGAAATAAAACAAACACAGATACATAAATTAAAGTCAAAAAGTCAAGTAAAACATAAACTCAAAAATTACTTCTCTTAAAAATTAATTACTAGATGCACTTATTTCTCACTATACTCTAAAAAGACACTGAATTTATCTAAGCTTTATATTCTCCTCATTTTTCTCTTACAATCTAGTGGGTCTCTACCTAGACAGATAAACATTCCAGAGTGAAGCCTAAATTAATGGTTTCTTAAATGAAGAGAGAGGAAGAAGGCGCTATACTCCCCAAAATATGCAAGATAATGGAGGCATAGAGGAAAACACTTTAATGTTGATTTAGTTTATTTTTAATCTAAGGACAAATGATTAAATTAACTAAAGTATATATGAAAAATAACTATAGCACAAAAATAAAGCTTATAAATAACAAGATATATATTGGTCTATTCAAAATGTTTTACTGCCTGGGCATGGTGGCTCACACCTGTAATCTCCACACTTTGGGAGGTTGAGGCAGGCAGGTCACTTGAGCTCAGCAGTTAGAGATCAGCCTGGACAACATAGTGAAATCCCTTCTCTACAAAAAATACAAAAATTAGCTAGGTA
>NW_022454421.1:0-1023 GCF_009761245.1 Sapajus apella
GTTTTCCCAAATAAAGGGGGATTGGAAGAAAATAAAAATGCATATACAGCTTGTGGACATAAATGGATATCCTTAATCAGCTGCTTAACAGAGAGGGTTAGAAAATGAGGAAGTAGAAAAAAAGAAAATGTGAAAGTATAGGAACACACAGTAGAACAGTTTTAACTGCACTTTTTAAATGCTCTGGGTGAAATCAACATTGACGAAAGCACATAATTAAAATATGATTTTAGTATTATGAATTATACTTTTTTTCCTGCCCTAAGCTGTAGAAAGTATTTATACATTTTTTCCTGCCCTAAGCTGTAGAAAGTGTTAGTGGGAAACTATCTAGAAAATATCTATTTGTTTACAGTGTTTTTGTTTCTCTATAGAATTGAAGGAGTTTTCTCCTTTGAGAGTATCTTCAAAATGTCCCCATCTGTGAGGTGTATTAGATAAATGTCTTGATATTTTGGGCATGTAGACAATATGCTTCCCTAGCTTTCTGTTAGAAGCAATGGTTCTTGCCTGTTTTATATTTCATTAATTGCAACAGCAATAATCCTAGGATTAGCAGTTGTTTTAAGGCTGCCCTCTCAATCAATTTCTTTTTTAAGAAAATGTGATTCTTTTGACAATCAAAGATATATTTTTAATCATTTAATTTTGATCTAATCAAACCAAAAAATTCTCAAAGTTTAGAATTTTCTTATATGAATATGACATTTTAAATTGTATTTATGTATGTATTTATTTATTTTGAGATAAAGTGTCACTCTGTCACTCAAGCTGGAATGCAGCGCTCAATCTTGGCTCACTGCAACCTCCACCTCCTGGGTTCATGCTATTCTGCCTCAGCCTTTTGGCCTGGCCTGGACTTTTGGCCTGGCATGGCCTGACCTGGCCTTTTTGCCTGGCCTTTTGACCTGGCCTGACCTTTTGGCTTTGTCTTGCCTTTTGGCCTGGACTGTCCTGTCCTTGCCTCATGGCCTGGCCTTTTGTCCTGGTCTTGCCTTTGGCCTGGTCTGGCCTGGCCTTGCC
>NW_022454422.1:0-676 GCF_009761245.1 Sapajus apella
CTATGTTTAGATCCTGCGACTTAGAAACACGTTTCTCGAAAAAGCTGTGTTTGGATATTCCTGACTGAATGGGAGTATAGGGTTTAATGACAAACATCAGGCTCTAAAACAAAAACGGTGCTATGTAGCAGAATGAATGTCAAGCTGTATATTAATCTTACAGACTTAAACAATTGTGTGAATGTAGCAGTTCACTAACCCTTTCTTTGGAGAATCTGGAAAGAGATATTTCCAGCCATATACAGACTCTACAGAATTAGCTATAAGATCACATCTAAATCATACGAGAAAAGTATCTTTCAAACTGCTCCACTGTGTGCTCGTTCACCTTCGGATGTTGCATCTATGTTTAGATTCTGCGAGTTAGAAACACCTTTCTCCAAAAACTGCGTTTGGATATTCCTGAGTGAAAGGGAGTATAGGGTTTAGTGAGAAATATCTGGCTCTAAAACAAAAACGGAGCTATGTAGCAGAATGATTGTCAAGGTGTATATTAAACTTACAGACTTAAACAATTGTGTGAATGTAGCAGTTCACACTTTCTTTGGAGAATCTGGAAAGAGGTATTTCCAGCCATATAGAGACACCTAAGAATTAGCTTTAAGATCGCATCTAAGTCATACGAGAAACGTCTCTTTCAAACTGCTGCACTGTGTGTTCGTTCAACTTCGGAAGT
>NW_022454422.1:776-1023 GCF_009761245.1 Sapajus apella
TTAAACTTACAGATATAAACAATTGTGTGAATGTAGCAGTTCACTAACCCTTTCTTTGGAGAATCTGGAAAGAGATAATTCCAGCCATATAGACACTCTTAAACATGAGCTTTAAGATCGCAACCTAATCATAGAAGAAACGTCTCTTTCAAACTGCTCCACTTTGTGTTCGTTCAACTTGGGAAGTTGCATCTATGTTAACATTCTGCGAGTTAGAAACACGTTTCTGCAATAACATGGATTTGGA
>NW_022454423.1:0-1023 GCF_009761245.1 Sapajus apella
TTTTGTTTTAGAGCCTGATATTTCTCATTAAACACTATACTCCCATTAACTCAGGAATATCGAAACGCAGCTTTTTGGAGAAACGGGTTTGTAACTCGCAGAATCTAAAGATAGATGCAACTTCCGAAGGTGATCCAACACACAGTGGAGCAGTTTGAAAGAGACGTTTCTCGTATGATTTAGTTCCGATCTTAAAGCTAATCCTTGAGTCTGTATACGGCTGTAAATATCTCTTTCCAGATTCTCCAAAGAAAGGGTTAGTGACCTGCTACATTCACACAATTGTTTAACTGTGTAAGTTTGATAAACACCTTGACAATCATTCTGCTACATACTTCCGTTTTTGTTTCAGAGCCAGATATTTCTCATTAAACCCTATACTCCCATTCACTCAGGAATATCCAAACGCCGCTTTTTGGAGAAACCTCTTTCTAACTCGCAGAATCTAAACATAGATGCAACTTCCGAAGGTGAATGAACACAAAGGGGAGCAGTTTGAAAGAGACGTTTCTCGTATCATTTAGATGCCGTCTTAAAGCTAATTCTTAAGAGTCTGTATAAAGCTGGAAATATCTCTTTCCAGATTCTCCAAAGAAAGGGTTAGTGAACTGCTGCATTGACACAATTGTTTAACTCAGTAAGTTTAATATACACCTTGACAATCATTCTGCTATATAGCTCCGTTTTTGTTTTAAACCCAGATATTTCTCATTAAACCCTATACTCCCATTCACCCAGGAATATCCAAACGCAGCTTTTTGGAGAATCGTGTTTCTAACTCACAGAACCTAAACATAGATACAACTTCCGAAGGTGAACGAACACAAAGTGGAGCAGTATGAAACAGACGTTTCTCGTATGATTTAGATGTCATCTTAAAACTATTTCTTAAGAGTCTGTATATGGCTGGGAATATCTCATTCCAGATTCTCCAAAGAAATGCTTAGTGAACTGCTACATTCACACAATTGTTTAACTCTGTAAGTTTAATATACACCTTGACAATCATTCTGCTATATAGTT
>NW_022454424.1:0-1023 GCF_009761245.1 Sapajus apella
AATATTCCATGGTGTATATGTGCCACATTTTCCCTATCCAGTCTATCGTCGATGGGCATTTGGGTTGGTTCCAGGTCTTTGCTATTGCAAACAGTGCTGCAATGAACATTTGTGTGCACGTGTCCTTACAGTAGAACGATTTGTAATCCTTTGGATATATACCCAGTAATGGGATTGCTGGGTCAAATGGAATTTCTATTTCTAGGTCCTTGAGGAATTGCCACACTGTCTTCCACAATGGTTGAACTAATTTACACTCCCACCAACAGTGCAAAAGTGTTCCTATTTCTCCACATCCTCTCCAGCATATGTTGTCTCCAGATTTTTTAATGATCGCCATTCTAACTGGTGTGAGATGGTATCTCAATGTTGTTTTGATTTGCATTTCTCTGATGACCAGTGATGATGAGCATTTTTCATAGGTTTGTTGGCCTCATGTATGTCTTCTTTTGTAAAGTGTCTGTTCATATCCTTTGCCCAAATTTGAATGGGCTTGTTAGTTTTTTTCTTGTAAATCTGTTTTATTTCTTTGTAAATTCTGGATATCAGCCCTTTGTCAGATGGGTAAACTGCAAAAATTTTTTCCCAATCTGTTGGTTGCTGATTCACTCTAATGACTGTTTCTTTTGCTGTGCAGACGCTGTGGAGTTTGATTCGGTCCCATTTGTCTATTTTGGCTTTTGTTGTCAATGCTTTTGGTGTTTTGGTCATGAAGCCCTTGCCTACACCTATGTCCTGAATGGTTTTGCCTAGATTTTCTTCTAGGGTTTTTATGGTGTTAGGTCTTATGTTTAAGTCTTTAATCCATCTGGAGTTAATTTTAGTGTAAGGTGTCAGGAAGGGGTCCAGTTTCTGCTTTCTGCACATGGCCAGCCAGCTTTCCCAACACCATTTATTGAACAGGGAATCCTTTCCCCATTGCTTGTTTTTGTCTGGTTTGTCAAAGATCAGATGGTTGTAGATATGTTGTGTTGCCTCTGAGACCTCTGTTCTGTTCCATTGGCCTATATCTCTGTTTTGGTA
>NW_022454425.1:0-1023 GCF_009761245.1 Sapajus apella
AATGAGAAATATCTTGCTCTAAAACAAAAACGCAGCTACCTAGCAGAATGGTTGTTAAGCTGTACAATCTTCTTACACAGATAAAGAGTCGTGTGTGTGCAGTAGTTCAGAAATCCTTTCTTTCGATAATCTGGAAACAGATATTTCCAGTCATATACAGGCATATGAGACCTACAAGTAAGAGTGCGTTTAAAACCCAGGAGAAACGTCTAGTTCAAACTGCTGTGCTTTGTGTTCGTTCACCTTAGGAAGTTCCATGTATGTTTAGATTCAGCGAGTTAGAAAAACGTTTCTTCTAAAATCTGTTTTGGATACTCCAGAGTGACTGAGACTTAAGGCTGTAATGAGAAATGTCTTACTCTAAAACAAAAACGCAGCTATCTAGCAGAATGGTTGTCAAGCTATAAAATCATCTTATGGAGTTAAATTGATGTGTGTGTGCAGAGGTTCTGAAATCTTTTCTTTGGGGAATCTGGAAACAGATATTTCCAGCCTTACCGAGGCATTTAAGAACTACCAGTAAGACTGCGTTTAAAACCCAGGAGAAACGTCTAGTTCAAATTGCTCTGCTTTGTGTTCGTTCACCTTAGGAAGTTGCATCTATGTTTAGATTCAGCGACTTAGAAACACGTTTCTTCTAAAAGCAGCGTTTGGATATTCCACTTTTAAAGAGCCTGTAGGCCGTAAACAGAAACATCTTGCTCTAAAACAAAAACACAGCAATCTAGCAGAATGGTTGTCAAGTTGTACAATCGACTTACAGAGTTAAACTGACGTGTGTTCGCAACACTTCAGAAATCCTTTCCTTCGAGAATCTGGAAACAGATATTTCCAGCCGTATACAGGCATAAGAGAACTACCAGTAAGACTGCGTTTAAAACCCAGAAGAAACGTCTATTTCAAACTGCTCTGCTTTCTGTTCGTTCACCTTAGGAAGTTGCATCTATGTTTAGATTCAGCGAGTTAGAATCACATGTCTTCTAAAAGCTGCGTATGGATATTCCAGAATGACTGAGATTAAAA
>NW_022454426.1:0-429 GCF_009761245.1 Sapajus apella
TCCACATTCTCCAAAGATAGGATTTCTGAACTGCTGCTCACACACATCAGTTTAACTCTGTAAGTTGATTGTCCAGCTTGACAACCATTCTGCTAGATAGCAGCGTTTTTGTTTTAGAGCAAGATATTCCTCATTATAACCTTTATTCTCAGTCACCCTGGAATATCCAAAGGCAGCTTTTTGAAGAAACGTTTTTCTCACTCGCTGAATCTAAACATAGGTGCAACTTCCTAAGGTGAACGAACACAAAACAGAGCAGTTTGATGTACACGTTTCTCGTGTGTTTCAAACGAAGTTTTCCTGCTAGTTCTTATATGCCTGTATATGGCTGGAAATGTCTGTTTCCAGATTCTTCAAAGAAAGGATTTCTGAAGTGCTGCACACACCCATCCGTTTAAGTCTGTAAGTTGATTATACAGCTTGACAACC
>NW_022454426.1:529-1023 GCF_009761245.1 Sapajus apella
CAACTTCCTAAGGTGAACGAACACAAAGTAGAGCAGTTTGATATACACGTTTCTCGTGTGTTTTAAACGAAGTTTTCCTGCTAGTTCTTATATGCCTGTATATGGCTGGAAATATCTGGTTCCAGATTCTTCAAAGAAAGGATTTCGGAACTGCTGCACACACCCATCCGTTTAAGTCTGTAAGTTGATTACGCAGCTTGACAACCATTCTGCTAGATAGCTGCGTTTTTGTTTTAGAGCAAGATATTTCTCATTACATCCTACAGGCTCATTCACTCTGGAATATCGAAACGCAGCTTTTGGAAGAAACGTGTTTCTAACTGGCTGAACCTAAACATAGATGTAACTTCCTTATGTGAACGATCGCAAAGCAGAGCAGTTTGAACAACACGTTTCTCCTGTTTTAAACGTAGCCTTACTGCTAGTTCTCATATGCCTGTATATTAGTGGAAGTATCTGCTTCCAGATTCTCCAAAGAAAACATTTCTGAACCT
>NW_022454428.1:0-1023 GCF_009761245.1 Sapajus apella
GCTGAGGCTGTACAGAGCCAGCAGGCAGGACAGGGCAACCAGGGCCAAATACGGTGGCTAATGCCTGTAATTTCAGCAGTTTGGGAGGCTGAGGCAGGTGGACCATTGAGGTTAGGAGTTTGAGACCAGCTGGCCAACATGTGGAAATCCTGTCTCTACTACAAATACAAAAGTAGCCAGGCCTCCTAGTGCATGCCTGTAACCCCAGCTACTCAGTGGGGTGATGCAGGAGAATTGCTTGAATATGGGACGCTGAGGTTGCAGTGAGCTGAGATCATGCCATTGCACTCCAGCCTGGGCAACAAGAGTGAAACTCCGTCTCAAAAAAAAAAAAAAAAAAGAAAAGAAAAGAAAACGAACTTGCTCTGCCAATGTGGCTTTAGGTACAACCCCTGATATGTGCCCCCTGCCCTGCTCCTGCTGCACCGATATCACCCAAGACCCCCAGCTGTGGATTCGAAGTCCTGCGGTGCAGATGGCGTGGATTTGCAGAGCTGTGAGCCTGGGGTCTGTCCTGCAGCAGGAGACCCAGAGGAGGGAGTCCTGTGTTTGAGCCAGAGGCAGCCTGTGGTGTTCCCCTGCAGGCCCTGGTCCCTTGTGTTATGTGACACTCCCCCATATCCTCACACAAGCCACCCCCATTTTCAGCACGATTACAGATGCTCCTTGACTCGTGTTGGGGTCATGTCCCCATAAATCTATCATAAATTGGTAATAGCAGCCAAGTGCAGTAGCTCATGTCTGTAATCCCTGTGGGAGGTCAATGTGGGAAGATTGCTTGATCCCAGGAGTTCAAGACCAACCTGGGCAACACAGAGAGATCCTGTCTCTATGGAAAAGAGAAAGAAAAAAGTGAAAATATACTAAGTTTAAAATGCATTTATTTATTTTTTGAGACAGAGCCTCACACTGTCACCCAGGCTGGACTGCAGTGTGCAATCTTGGCTCATTGCAACCTGTGCCTATCAGGTTCCCGTGATTCTCCTGCCTCAGCCTCCAGAGTGGCTGGCATTACAGGCATGA
>NW_022454429.1:0-1022 GCF_009761245.1 Sapajus apella
TAAATTGATGTGTGTGTGCAGAGGTTCTGAAATCTTTTCTTTGGGGAATCTGGAAACAGATATTTCCAGCCTTACGCAGGCATTTAAGACCTAGCTGTAAGACTGCGTATGAAACACAGGAGAAACATCTAGTTCAAACTGCTCTGCTTTGTGTTCGTTCACCTTAGGAAGTTGCATCTATGTTTAGATTCAGCGAGTTAGAAACACGTTTCTTCTAAAAGCAGCGTTTGGATATTCCAGTGTGAAAGAGCCTGTAGGCCGTAAACAGAAACATCTTGCTCTAAAACAAAAACGGAGCTATCTAGCAGAATGGTTGTCAAGCTGCACAATGAACTCACAGAGTTAAACTGATGTGTGTTTGCAGCAGTTCAGAAATCCTTTGCTTCGAGAATCTGGAAAGAGATATTTCCAGCCGTATACGTGCATATGAGAACTACCAGTAAGACTGCATTTAAAACACTGGAGAAACGTCTATTTCAACCTGCTCTGCCTTGTGTTCGTTCACCTTAGGAAGTTGCATCTATGTTTAGATTCAGCGAGGTAGAAAAACGTTTCTTCCAAAATCTGAATTTGGATATTCCAGAGTGACTGAGACTAAAAGCTGTAATGAGAAATATCTAGCTCTAAAACAAAAACGCAGCTATCTAGCGGAATGGTTTTCAAGCTGTAAAATCATCTTATGGACTTAAATTGATGTGTGTGTGCAGAGGTTGTGAAATCTGTCCTTTGGGGATTCTGGAAACAGATATTTCCAGCCTCTCCCCAGCATTTAAGACCTTGCAGTAAGACTGCGTTTAAAACACAGGAGAAACGTCTAGTTCAAACTACTCTACTTTGTGTTCGTTCACCTTAGGAAGTTGTATCTATGTTTAGATTCAGCGAGTTAGAAACACGTTTCTTCTAAAAGCTGCGTATGTATATTCGAGAGTGACTGAGACTAAAGGCTGTAATGAGAAATATCTTGCTCTAAAACAAAAACGCAGCTATCTAGCAGAATGGTTGTCAAGCTGTACAATCTTCCT
>NW_022454430.1:0-1022 GCF_009761245.1 Sapajus apella
GTTTATTGCAGCACTGTTCACAATAGCTAGAATATCGAGCCAACCTCTGTGTCCGTCAACAGACGAATGGCAAAGAAAATGTGGTATGTATACTCAAGGGAATTCCGTTCAGTCATAAGAGAGAATAAAAATCTTTTCATTTGCAGCAACATGGATGAAACTGGAGGCCATTAAAGTAAGAGAAATAAGGCAGACCCTGACAAGTAACACATGTTCTCGCTCATATGTTGGAGCCAAAAAATGCTGACCTCATGAAGGTAGAGTGTAGAATGATGGTTACTAGAAGCTGGGATGGGTTTATGTGTGTTGGAGAGGATAAAGATAGGTTAGTCAACGGTTGCAAACGTTAGTTAGAAGAAATAAATACCTGTGTTCGATAGCACACTAGGGTGACTGTAATTAACAATATGTATTTCAAAATAGCTAGAAGATTTGAAATGTTCCCGACAAAAATACATGATAAATATTTGAGGTGATGAATATCCTAAATACCTGATCAATAACCTGATTTGATCATTACACATTCCATGAATGTATCAAGGTATCACATGTATGCCATAAAAATATACAAATATTATTGGCAAATAAATTACAAAGAATTATGTATAATAACCAACAAAAATAAAAGATGAAGGAAAAGTAATCCTTTAAATCATGCAGGGGAATCTTCCAGTGAGTTCCTTCAATGAACAGGAACGGCCTTTCCCTCATGCCTTTTAAAGCGTCAGCATCTTGCTAAGCTAAGTGGAAGTTTTGTATGTAAACACAGCACTGATTTGAATAATGTATTACCTTAAACGAAAACCAAACATTTCATAGTGATTGATTCAAATGCTGGAAAAAAAAAAAAAAGAAACAGCAATGAGGCATTTTTGAGATACATTTCCTATTTTCTTATCTGATAAGATTTGCAAGAGTATTATCAGTGATCTCTACTTTTTTCTTCACCGAATAGACTAATGTTAGAACCTAACCCAGGAGTAAGCTGTGACTCCATTGCATTCTCCATTAAGAAGCAATAA
>NW_022454431.1:0-592 GCF_009761245.1 Sapajus apella
TCTCCAAAAAGCTGGGTTTGGATATTCCTGTCTGAATGGGAGTATAGGGTTTAATGAGAAATATCTGGCTCTAAAACAAAAACGGAGGTATGTAGCAGAATGATTGTCAAGGTGTATATTAAACTTAGAGATTTAAGCAATTGTGTGAATGTAGCAGTTCACTAACCCTTTCTTTGGAGAATCTGGAAAGAGATATTTCCAGCCTTATACAGACGCTTAAGAATTAGTTTTACGATCGCATCTAAATCATACGAGAAACGTCTCTTTCAAACTGCTCCACTGTGTGTTCGTTCACCTTCGGAAGTTACATCTACATTTAGATTCTGCGAGTTAGAAACAAGTTTCTCCACAAAGCTGCGTTTTGATATTCCTGAGTCTATGGGAATATAGGGTTTAATGAGAAATATCTGGCTCTAAAAAAAAATAGAGCTATGTAGCAGAATCATTGTCAATGTGTGTATTAAACTTACAGAGTTAAAAAATTGTGTGAATGTAGCAGTTCACTAACCCTTTCTTTGGAGAATCTGGAAAGAGATATATCCAGGCCTATACAGTCTCTTAAGAATTAGCTATAAGTTCGCAGCTAAATCAT
>NW_022454431.1:692-1022 GCF_009761245.1 Sapajus apella
CTCAGGAATATCCAAACGCATGTTTGGATATTCCTGAGTGAATGGGACTATAGGGTTTAATGAGAAATATCTGGCTCTAAAACAAAAACGGAGCTATGTAGCAGAATCATTGTCAAGGTGTATATTAAACTTACAGAAGTAAACAATTGTGTGAATGTAGCAGTTCACTAACCCTTTCTTTGGAGAATCTGGCAAGAGATATTTCCAGCCATATACAAATACTTAAGAATTAGCTTTAAGATCACATCTAAATCATACGAGAAACGTCTCTTTCAAACTGCTCCACTGTGTGTTCGTCCAACTTCGGAAGTTGCATCTATGTTTAGATCC
>NW_022454432.1:0-506 GCF_009761245.1 Sapajus apella
TGTTTAACTAAGTAAGTTTAATATATCACTTGAAAATAATTCTCCTACATAGCTCCGTTTTTGATTTAGAGCCAGATATTTCTCATTAAACCATATACTCCCATTCACTCAGGAATATCCAAACGCAGCTGTTTGGAGAAACGTCTCTCTAACTCGCATAATCTAAACATAGATGCAACTTCCGAAGGTGAACGTACACACAGTGGAGCAGTTTGAAAGAGACGTTTCTTGTATCATTAACATGCGATCTTAAAGCTAATTCTTAAGAGTCTGTAAGCGGCTGGAAATATCCTTTGCAGATTCTCCAAAGAAAAGGTTGATGAACTGCTACATTCACACAATTGTTTAACTCTGTAAGTTTAATATAAACCTTGACAATCATTCTGTTACATAGCTCCGTTTTTGTTTTAGAGCAAGATATTTCTCATTAAACCCTGTACTCCCATTCACTCAGGAATATTGAAACGCAGCTTTTTGGAGAAACGTCTTTCTAACTCGCAGAATCT
>NW_022454432.1:516-1022 GCF_009761245.1 Sapajus apella
TGTTTAACTAAGTAAGTTTAATATATCACTTGAAAATAATTCTCCTACATAGCTCCGTTTTTGATTTAGAGCCAGATATTTCTCATTAAACCATATACTCCCATTCACTCAGGAATATCCAAACGCAGCTGTTTGGAGAAACGTCTCTCTAACTCGCATAATCTAAACATAGATGCAACTTCCGAAGGTGAACGTACACACAGTGGAGCAGTTTGAAAGAGACGTTTCTTGTATCATTAACATGCGATCTTAAAGCTAATTCTTAAGAGTCTGTAAGCGGCTGGAAATATCCTTTGCAGATTCTCCAAAGAAAAGGTTGATGAACTGCTACATTCACACAATTGTTTAACTCTGTAAGTTTAATATAAACCTTGACAATCATTCTGTTACATAGCTCCGTTTTTGTTTTAGAGCAAGATATTTCTCATTAAACCCTGTACTCCCATTCACTCAGGAATATTGAAACGCAGCTTTTTGGAGAAACGTCTTTCTAACTCGCAGAATCT
>NW_022454433.1:0-1022 GCF_009761245.1 Sapajus apella
AATAGTTTAACTCTGTAAGTTTAATATACACCTTGACAATCATTCTGTTACTTAGCTCCGTTTTTGTTTTAGAGCCAGATATTTCTCATTACGCCGTTTACTCCCATTCACTCAAGAATATTGAAACTTAGCTTTTAGAAGAAACGAGTTTCTAACTCGCCTAATCGAAATACAGATGCAAATTCCTAACGTCAACGAACACGTAGCAGAGAAGTTTGAAAGAGACGTTTCTCCTGTGGTTTAGACGCGGTCTTAAAGCTAATTCTTATGAGCCTGTATATGGCTGGAAATATCTCTTTGCAGATTCTCGAAACAAAGTGCTTCTGAACTGCTTCATTCACACGTGTGTTTATCTCTGAATGTTGAATATTCACCTTGACAATCATTCTGCTACATAGCTCCTTCTTTGTTTTAGAGCCAGATATTTCTCATTACACCCTATACTCCCATTCACTCAGGAATATCCAAACGCAACTTTTAGAAGAAACGTATTTCAAACTAGCTGAATCGAAACATAGATGCAACTTCCTAAGGTCAACAAACAGACAGCAGAGCAGTTTGAAAGAGACGTTTCTCCTCTGGTTGAGACGAGATCTTAAAGCTAATTTTTATCAGCCTGTATGTGGCTGTAAATATCTGTTTCCAGATTCACGAAAGAAAGCGTTTCTGAACTGCTACATTCACACATCTGTTTACCTCTGTAATTTGAATATAACCCTTGGCAATCATTCTGCTACATAGCTCCGTTTTTGTTTTAGAGTCAGATATTTCTCATTACACCCTATACTCCCATTCACTGAGGAATATCCAAACGCATCTTTTGGAAGAAGCGAGTTTCTAACTCGCCTAATCGAAACAAAAATGCAACTTCCTAACGTCAACGAAAACACAGCAGAGCAGTTTGAAAGGGTCGTTTCTCCTGTGGTTTAGACACGATGTTAAAGCTAATTCTTACGAGCCTCTATATGGCTGGAAATATCTCTTTCCGGATTCTCCAAAGAAAGGGTTTCTGAACTGTTACA
>NW_022454434.1:0-1022 GCF_009761245.1 Sapajus apella
GTCTTTCTAACTCGCAGAAAGACGTTTCTCCAAAAAGCTGCGTTTGGATCTTCCTGAGTGAATGGGAGTATAGGGTTTAATGAGAAATATCTGGCTCTAAAACAAAAATGTAGCTATATAGCAGAATGCTTGTCAACGTGTTTATTAAACTTACAGAGTTAAACAATTGTGTGAATGTAGCAGTTCACCAACCCTTTCTTTGGAGAATCTGGAAAGAGATATTTACAGCCATATACAGACTCTTAAGAATTAGCTTTAAGATCGCATCGAGAAGATGGCCGTTTAAGAACAGCTCAGTATTGCAGCTCCCAGTGAAAGCGCAGAGGGTGAGTGGACGCAGCGTTTTTATTGCCCACAGACTAGGAAATTCCCGGGCAGAGGAGCTCCACGGTCGCCATCGCGGCTGTTTCGGCCAGCGCGGCTGTGCCCGCCAGCGCTGCTGCTTTGCCCCGCGCGGCTGCTTTTTCGGCGCCCCGGAGCCGTGGTTCTCCATACAAAATACACCGATTCGGGGGCCCTTTTGGCTGGCGATTGGAGCCACGGGAATTTGCCCATACGCTGGTTAAAAAGGGGACTGAGCAGAGAACCAGGACAGTAGATTCCAGGGCAAAAAAAAAAAAAAAAAAGCGCCACAAACCTCAGTGCCGCTGTTTAAGCCAGCGCAGTGAGTGGCCGCAGGGGAAAACAAACAGACCCCGGCGCCTCTTCAACAGGCGACAGGAAAACCAACTTTAAAAAGTCTCTGAGGCAGGGAGCCAGGCGATCAGGCTCGGCTGGCCCCACCCCCAAAAAAGAACAGCAACCAGAAACTCTGGATTGAGAGTTTCACAGCAAGCGCAGCTGAACCTGGGACGGTCCAGCTCTGTGGGGGCGGGACGTCCGACATTACCAGGGAGCCCGCCGTTGCCAAGGCAACCCACCATTGCTGAGGCAGCCCGCCGTTGCCAAGGCAACCCGCCACAGCAGAGACTCCGCCCCAACAGAGGCGGGCCACCATCGCCAACGCAGTTCTAACTACACCC
>NW_022454435.1:0-1022 GCF_009761245.1 Sapajus apella
ACCTATACTCCCATTCACCCAGGAATATCCAAACGCAGCTTTTTGGAGAAACGTCTTTCTAATTCGCAGAATCTAAACATAGATGCAACTACTGAAGGTGAACGAACACACAGTGGAGCAGTTTGAAAGAGACGTTTCTCGTATGATTTAGATGCGATCTTAAATCTAATTCTTAAGATTCTGTAAGCGGCTGGAAATATCTCTTTCCAGATTCTCCAAGGAAAGTCTTAGTGAACTGCTACATTCACACAATTGTTTAACTCTGTAAGTTGAATATACACCTTGACAATCATTCTGCTACATAGCTCCGTTTTTGTTTTAGAGCCAGATATTTCTCATTAAACGCTATACTCCCATTCACTCAAGAATATCCAAACGCAGCTCTTTGGAGAAACGTCTTTCTAACTCGCAGAATCTAACCATAGATGCAGCTTGCGAAGGTGAACGAGCACACAGTGGAGCAGTTTGAAAGAGACTTTTCTCGTATGATTTAGCTGCGAACTTATAGCTAATTCTTAAGAGTCTGTATATGGCTGGAAATATCTTTTTCCAGATTCTCCAAAGAAACGGTTGATGAACTGCTACATTCACACAATTGGTTACCTCCTTAAGTTTAATATACTCGTTGACATCATTCTGCTACATAGCTCCGTTTTTGTTTTGGAGCCAGATATTTCTCATTAAACCCTATACTCCCATTCACTCAGGAATATCCAAACGCAGCTTTTTGGAGAAACGTCATTCTACCTCGCCGAATCTGAACATAGATGCAACTTCCAAAGCTGAACGAACACACAGTGGAGCAGTTTGAAAGAGACGTTTCTCGTATCATTAAGATGAGATCTTAAAGCTAATATTTAAGAGTATGTATAAAGCTGCAAATATCTCTTTCCAGATTCGCCAAAGAAAGGCTTAGTGAACTGCTACATTCACACAATTGTTTAACTCTGTAAGTTTTATATACACCTTGACAATCATTCTGCTACATAGCTCCGTTTTAGTTTTAGAGCCAGATATTTCTC
>NW_022454436.1:0-1022 GCF_009761245.1 Sapajus apella
TTCCCAAGGGTATCCTGCAGTGGGGAGTGCTGCTGCTGCTTAAAACACACACGAAGCTGTGGCATTATTCTACGATGGAGTTGGTGTGGCTGAAGCAGTCTTCAGGGACTAGGAGAAGCCTGGAGATGCCCCTTCAACTGGGTGAAAAGGCAGATGGCATCAGCGAATAGGTTTTAGTGTTGTCTGAATGTTTTAAGATAGTGGGGATCGCTATCACTTTGTACCTCAGGTGCGTGGTGTATTTTCTCCCTAAGGTTGGTGATGACCAAGCCTTACTGTTTGTTGTTAAGTTATTCCACTTGAATTGGGGAATAGGTTTCTTCTCCACTGCCCTTATGTGCAAGAACCTCTGTCACCACAGCACACTTCTTAGGAGAACGGGTAATAGGCTGACAAACATTCTTTTTTTGTGGCGGGCTGCCAGGACCTCAATGGCCCCAGATTTGATCTTAGCTTCCATTAGTTTCTTGGAGCCAAACTCATCTGTCTGAAAGATGATAAAGTGGTAGCACATGGAGCTGCTCTTCTTGTGGAATAACACCTAAAGATCAGTTACCTCCTGGAGTTAAAGTACAAACCACCGTGCTTACAGTAATCGTGTTGTGAATGTCCGTGTGGGGATGGGCACAGAAGTCCAGGCAAGTGGTGACCCCAGAGAAGGGATGATCTTCCTTGCTGCCAAGCTGACATTCTCTGGCAACATTTTCATATTCCACATGATTCTGAAAAATTCAGGTAAGCTACCACAGCATCCTGCTTATAAATTGGAGCTAACCATGTAGCCAACCTGTAAGTTTGGTAGAAGCCCAAGCCCCAGATTTAGAATTGTTCCAAGTTCTCCCTTAAACACACAAAAGAAACCCTTGAAGATAACTTAGAGCCATCCAAGTATATTCTCCATGAACAACCAAGAGAGAACGAAGCTCCACAAGTCTCTGGATCATATTCCTTGATATGTACAGGTACGATTTTCATTGAGGGTACATCTTCAGTCAGTAGAATGCCCATTGTATGACTTGAGA
>NW_022454437.1:0-415 GCF_009761245.1 Sapajus apella
ATACTCCCATTCACTCAGGAATATCCAATCGCAGCTTTTTGGAGAATCGTCTTTCTAACTCGCCGATCTAAACATAGATGCAACTTCCGAAGGTGAACGAACACACAGTGGGTCAGTTTGAAAGAGACGTTTCTCGTATCATTTAGATGCGATCTTAAAGCTAATAGTTAAGAGTCTGGAAGCGGCAGGAAATATCTCTTTCCAGATTCTCCAACGAAAGTGTTCGTGAACTGCTACATTCACACAATTGTTTAACTCTGTAAGTTTAATATACACCTTGACAATCATTCTGTTACATAGCTCCGTTTTAGTTTTAGAGCAAGATATTTCTCATTAAACCCTGTACTCCCATTCACTCAGGAATATCCAAACGCAGCTTTTGGAGAAACGTCTTTCTAACTCGCAGAATCTAAAC
>NW_022454437.1:515-1022 GCF_009761245.1 Sapajus apella
GCTGGAAATATCTCTTTCCAAATTCTCCAAAGAAAGGGTGGTGAACTGCTACATTCACACAATTGTTTAACTCTGTAAGTTTAATTTACGCCTTGACAATCTTTCTGTTACATAGCTCCGTTTTTGTTTTAGAGCAAGATATTTCTCATTAAACCCTATACTCCCATTCACTCAGGAATATCTAAACGCAGCTTTTTGCAGAAACGTCTTTCTAACTCGCAGAATCTAAACATAGATGCAACTTCCGAAGGTGAACGAACATACAGTGTTGCAGTTTGAAAGAGACGTTTCTCGTATGATTTAGATGCGATTTTAAAGCTAATTCTTAAGAGTCTGTATATGGCTGTAAATATCACTTTCCAGTTTCTCCAAAGAAAGGGTGGGTGAACTGCTACATTAACACAATTGTTTAACCCTGTAAGTTTAATATACACCTTGACAATCATTCTGTTACATAGCTCCTTGCTCTAAAACAAAAAAGGAGCTATGTAACAGAATGATTGTCAA
>NW_022454438.1:0-1021 GCF_009761245.1 Sapajus apella
TTAACTTGAAGTATGCTCTGTAGGCAAAACTGTGCAGAATAAGCCACGTTTGGACTTCATAAAATTGTAGCTTGTGTACATAGAGAAATAATCATTACAGCCAATTATCTTTAGACAGACTGATATTGCAAATTCTAATTACAAAGTTTTAACCTCATTAACACATGAGTTTCATTTTATGTCTTGGCTACCACATTTTATGGTTACAATTCATTAAAAATAATGTGAAAAATGAAGATGATCTTAAGCTTCAGCATACAAGCAAAAGAAAAAAAATCATGCCTGGGTAATGATAACAACACTTTAGATTTGCATAGAAGCTTCCTTTTAAGGAGTTCAAAACATTTCACAAACATTATCTCATTAATCTTATGAATACTGCAATAAAACATAATTTCTTAGCTCTCTGAACAAGGGAAATTGATAAATGAAATGGCCACAGTTTGCTTTCAATGTTGACCCTTAAGTTATAAACAAATACAATATTCCTATTTATTTATTATTATTTTAAAATTTTCAGAAAAGCTGATCTCTTTTGGTGTACATTTCTATAAGTTTTAACGCATTTAGTATAACTACTACCACATTCAGGATACAGAACAGTCCTATCGCTCTAAAAATCTTTGTACTACTCCTTAGTTATCAAATATTTTCCCACATTTACTTCTGAAAAACATTGAACTGCCCTACATCCCTACTATGTTGCTTTTTTCAGAATCCCATACAAACGAAATCACAGAGTATATAACCTTTGGAGGTTTGCTTCTTTCAGCATAATGCCTTTCAGATCTACCTGTGTTGTGTATGAATCAATAGTACATTTATTTTATTGTCGAGAAGTATTCCCTTGTACGAATGTATCCGGTTTGTCCATTAACCTATTAGAAGACATTTATGTTATTTCTAATTTGGATTATTAATAGAGCTGCTATATATATTTGTATACAAAATTTTGTGTGGCAAGTATCATTTCCCTAGGTAAAATACTCATGAGCGGGATTGCTGGGTTATTATATGGTAA
>NW_022454439.1:0-1021 GCF_009761245.1 Sapajus apella
AGTCTCTTTCTTATCTGAACATAAGAATGTATAAACTGCTTTTCACTGGAACAATCTCTTCTTTCTACAGTGGAAATTTCCTTCAATTATGAAGTAAGCAATCACAATATCAGCCTGTTTGAGGATGTGAGAAGTTGGATGTTTAGACCTGAACAGAAAGGTGGATCTTTGGATTCTGACAGACCTGACTATTTTGCTGCATGGGGAGCCCAGGGCTTCTCCTCTGGGAAACACTACTGGGAGCTGGATGTGGACAACTCTTGGGACTGGGCTGTGGGCGTCTGTAAGGACTCCTGGACAAGGAAGAATGGCACCATGATTACATCTGAGGACATATTTCTTCTTTTATGTGTGCAGGTGGATCATCATTTCTGTCTCTTGACCAGCTCTCCAATGCTTCCTCACTATGTAGAGAAACCTCTGGGCCAGGTTGGTGTGTTTCTGGATTTTGAAAGTGGACGGGTGATTTTTCTGAATGTAACCAAGAATTCCCTCATATGGCGATACCTGGCTGGCTCCTTAAATTTCCCTGTCAGGCCTTTCTTTTACACTGTCCACAGATGATCAGGATGAAAAAAGCTGACTGTTTGGGAACTGCATGTGCAAGGGAGCCCTTCACTGTTGAAGCAAAGGAATCATGCTGTTCAGGCTTTCTTTCTGTTTTAGTGTCACCTCACTTTATTACAGTTAAATAAAAAAATATGTAAAATGAAAAATATTTTTGTACACTTTCTTACAATTAAAATAATCTCTGGTGGCTCATTACCTAAAATGTATATTGTGATTTTCAACTGCTTTGTGAATTTATTGGATGGAATTCTGGAAGTATGTGGGTGTGTGATTCCAGCTGAATGATTTCATGCAGGAACAGAATTTGCACATCATGGACAGACAGGATTCTGTACAATGCATTTGCAAGTGTGAGAGCTCCCTCCTATTGATACAGTAAATTCTACATCTCATCACTTTAGGGGGAAAATTTATTTTACACCTAAATTTTCACTGAATCTTTGGGCAAAAG
>NW_022454440.1:0-801 GCF_009761245.1 Sapajus apella
TTACAGAGGTAAACAATTGTGTGAATGTAGCAGTTCACTAACCCTTCTTTGGAGAATCTGGAAAGAGTTATTTTCAGCCATATAGAGACTCTTAAGAATTAGCTTTAAGATCGCATCTAAATCATACGAGAAACGTCTCTTTCAAACTGCTCCACTGTGTGTTCTTTCACCTTCGGAAGTTGCATCTGTGTTTATAACCTGCGAGTTAGAAACATGTTTCTCGAAAAAGCTGCGTTTGGATATTCCTGAGTGAATGGGAGTGTAGGGTTTAATGAGAAATATCTGGCTCTAAAACAAAAACGGAGCTATGTAGCAGAATGATTGTCAAGGTGTATATTAAACTTACAGAGGTAAACAATTGTGTGAATGTAGCTGTTCACTAACACTTTCTTTGGAGAATCTGGCAAGAGATATTTCCAGCCATATAGAAATTCTTAAGAATTAGCTCTAAGACCGCATCTAAATCACACAAGAAACGTATCTTTCAAACAGCTCGACAGTGTATTCGCTGACCTTCGCAAGTTGCATCTATGTTTAGATCCTGCAGTTAGAAACACGTTTCTCCAAAAAGCTGGGTTTGGATATTCCTGACTGAATGGGAGTATAGGGTTTAATGAGAAACATCTGGCTCTAAAACAAAAACGGAGCTATGTAGCCAAATGATTGTCAAGGTGTATATTAAACTTACAGAGTTAACCAATTGTGTGAATGTCGCAGTTCACTAACGGTTTCTTTGGAGAATCTGGAAAGTGATATTTCCAGATTCTCCAAAGAAACCGTTAGTGAACTGCTACATTCACA
>NW_022454440.1:901-1021 GCF_009761245.1 Sapajus apella
AAACTGCTCCACTGTGTGTTCGTTCACCTTCGGAAGTTGCATCTATGTTTAGATTCTGCTAGTTAGAAAGACTTTTCTTCAAAAAGCAGCGTTTGGTTATTCCTGAGTGAATGCGAGTAT
>NW_022454441.1:0-349 GCF_009761245.1 Sapajus apella
TTCATTAAACCCTATAGTCCCATTCACTCAGGAATATACAAAACCAGCTTTTTGCAGAAACGTGTTTCTAACTAGCAGAATGTAAACATAGATGCAACTTCCGAAGGCGAACGAACACACAGTGGAGCAGTTTGAAAGAGACGTTTCTCATATGATTTAGATGCGATCTTAAAGCTAATTCTTAAGAGTCTCTATATGGCTGGAAATATCTCTTTCCAGATTCTCCAAAGAAACTGTTAGTGAACTGCTACATTCATACAATTGTTTAACTCTGTAAGTTTAATATACACCTTGACAATCACTCTGCTACATAGCTCCGTTTTTGTTTTAGAGCCAGATATTTCTCGTT
>NW_022454441.1:449-1021 GCF_009761245.1 Sapajus apella
TCTGCTACATAGCTCCGTTTTTGTTTTAGAGCCAGATATTTCTCGTTAAACCCTATACTCCCATTCACTCAGGAATATCCAAACGCAGCTTTTCGGAGAAAGGTGTTTCTAACTCGCAGAACCTAAACATAGATTCAACTTCCAAAGGTGAACGAACACACAGTGGAGCAGTTTGAAAGAGACGTTTCTCGTATGATTTAGATGCGAACTTAAAGCTAATTCTTAAGAATCTGTATATGGCTGGAGATATCTCTTTCCAGATTCTCCAAAGAAAGGGTTAGTGAACTGCTACATTCACAGAATTGTTTAACTCTGTAAGTTTAATACACAGCTTGACAATCATTCTGCTACATAGCTCCGTTTTTGTTTTAGAGCCAGATATTTCTCATTAAACCCTATACTCCCATTCACTCAGGAATATCCAAAAGCAGTTTTTGGAGAAAGGTGTTTCTAGATCGCAGAATCTAAACATAGATGCAACTTCCAAAGGTGAACGAGCACACAGTGGAGCAGTTTGAAAGAGACTTTTCTCGTATGATTTAGATGCGATCCCATAGCTAATTCTGAAGAGT
>NW_022454442.1:0-1021 GCF_009761245.1 Sapajus apella
GGCTGCGGGGCCGGCGGCAGCCCGCGCGGAGCGCTCGGTGCACGGGGTCCCGGGGCGCGGGGCGCATGCTCGGGGCGGCCGGCCGCACGGACTGCAGGCTGCTCGCTCGGCGGCGCGGGCTGGACCGGGGTGGGGATTCCTGTCTGGGGCCCCTGGGGCTCCTTTAAGGGCTCCTGGGTAAATTTAAAGGGGCCGCGCGCTATTTCCTCCTGGCAGCTCGCGGGGGGCTGGGGGGAAAGGCGGGAGGCCACTAGCCCAGCCGAGGCTCAGCAGCCGGCGCCCGCTCCGGACGCTAGGAGCACGGACCTCGCCGCCCCCGCGGGCCCGCACCGCCGCCTCCGGGGCTCCGGTCCCGGCTCCCGAAGGGTCACCGAAGTGGCGAGGGGCGCCCGCGTCCGCTGCGACGCGCTTCCACCCGGGCTCGGCTCGCGGCCACTGCCCCCTCGGGGCATCTCAGCGCCGGGACAGCCCGCGGGGGAGGCCGGGGTCCTTGCCCGGGGCTGCCTCCCGTCGCGAGCTCGGTGCGGCCCCGGAGCGGTAGCCTTTTCTTTTTTTTTGAGACAGAGTCTCCCTTTGTTGTCCAGGCTGGAGTGCAGCAGTGTGATCTCAGCTCACTGCAACCTCTGCCTCCTGAGTTCAAGCAATTCTCCTGCCTCAGTTTCCTAAGCAGCTGAGATTACAGGCATACACCACCATGCCCAGCTAATGTTTGTATTTTTAGTAGAGATGGGGTTTCACCATGTTGGCCAGGCTGGTCTCGAACTCTGCATCTCAGTTTATCTGCCCGCCTCTACCTCCCAAAGTGCTGGACTCATAGGCATGAGACATCGTGCCCGGCCCATGCACAGATTTTGATCTGTTTTGTGTAGGTACAACAGGAAGTGCTTGCCTCAGTCCATATAAAGCTTCTCTGACACCAGCAGCCTTGGATTCTTGGACAGCCTGCATGTATGGGAGAGTTTATGACCCATAGGGCAGACCTTGACAAATATGGCATAAAAATGAACAGGAAATGCTCCAC
>NW_022454443.1:0-1021 GCF_009761245.1 Sapajus apella
CCTCCGTGGGTTGGGGTCCCACAACCAGAGGTCGCACAAGTGGTGCCGAAACCCGGGAGGTTCGGGCTGCCGGCCCAGCCGCAGCCCCCCTCCCCTTGGCGACCTCTCTGAATCCGGCTTCTCTGCACTCCGACTAAGGTAAGTTCGTTCTTTTTTTCCTTACCTTTCCTTCCCCGTGGTGTGCACTGTGGTCCCTCCCAACTCCAAATCCACGGACCTCTCGCCAAGCGCCGGCCGGCCCGAGCAGGGTCCTCCAACCAGGCTCCAGGAGCCTTTTGGGAACCGCCAGACAGGGGACGCCCTCTCTGACTCTTCCCTCCTCCAAATCTCTGGGTACTTGCAGCATAAGGGGGACGCCTCTTCCTGCATCTACTCTCCAAATCTCTGGGTACTTGCAGCATAAGGGGGACGCCTCTTTCTGCATTTACTCAGCCGTTGGCAGGGAAATTACTGCTGTGCACGCCATGGGGAACGCGGAGTCCAAAATACCCCTTAACACCCCTCTTGGGTGTTTATTGCAAAACTTCTCCAAATTGGGATACTCGCAAACCCTGAGGCAAAAAACTCATTTTCTTGTCTCAAGCGGAATGGCCCCAGTATCGGCTCGATAACCAGTCACATTGGCCCCCGACTGGCACTTTCGATTCCGATATCCTTCGTGACCTTGACAATTTCTGCCGCTGTACAGGCAAAGATCGCGAGGTGCCTTATGTACAGGCTTTTTGGGATCTCCGTACCCACCCGGACCTTTATTCCACTTGCTCTACACACCAGGTTCTTTTAGCCCAGGTCTCTCGCAAAACCTCCTCCACTATCTCTATTACTTCTCCCCCGCCTTACTCAACGCAGGAGGATCTGCCTGACCATCTGTCTCCTCCCGCCAACCCCAGCCGCCAGCTACCACCAGTCCTTAGCCCTTCCCCCACTCCCTCCACACTTCCTGCCTCAGAGGCCTTGCCTCGACCTTCCCCCACTCCCTCTGCGCTTCCCGCCTTAGAGGCCCCACCTCCTCTTGCTTCTC
>NW_022454444.1:0-1021 GCF_009761245.1 Sapajus apella
AAGGAATAATTTTTAAACTTTTGTTTCCAAAACAAATGATGATTTCTAATCACATTTAATGTCAATGAAATCTGGAATTTATTCATAATAATCTGTACATGAAGTACAGATAAAAACACATTTCATTTTAGAGGTTAAAATAATAGAATCTATTACTTTTAGATCAAAATATACAATAAAAAATAATTTTAAGAATAATCTGCAATTTATTCTGAACAAATTTGAATGCTGTTTAAAAAATATTTCAAACTTGGCGGAGAGGGATCCAAGATGGCCGTTTAGGAACAGCTCAGGATTGCAGCTCCCAGTGAAAGCGCAGAGGGTGAGTGGACGCCGTGTTTTTATTGCCCACAGACTGGGAAATTCCCGGGCACAGGTGCTCCACGGTCGCCAGCGCGGCTGTTTCGGCCAGGGCGGCTGTGCCGGCCAGGGCCGCTGCTTTGCCCCGCGCGGCTGCTTTGTCGGCACCCCGGAGCCGCGGTTCTCCGTACAAAATACACTGGTCCGGGGGCCCTTTAGGCTGGCGATTGGAGCCACGGGAAGTCGCCCATACGCTGGTTCAAAAAGGGGACTGAGCAGAGAACCAGGACAGTAGATTCCAGGGCAAAAAAAAAAAAAAAAAGCACCACAAACCTCAGTGCCTCTGTTTAAGCCAGCGCAGTGAGTGGCCACAGGGGAAAACAAACAGACCCCGGCGCCTCTTCAACAGGCGACTGGAACACCAACTTAAAAAAGGCTCTGAGGCAGGGAGCCAGGCGATCAGTCTTGGCTGGTACCACCCCCACAAAAGAACAGCAACCAGAAACTCTGGATTGAGAGTTTCACAGCAAGTGCAGCTGAACCCGGGACGGTCCAGCTCTGTGGGGGAGGGGCGTCCGCCATTACCGAGGCAGCCCGCCGTTGCCAAGGCAACCCGCCATTGCTGAGGCAGCCCGCCGTTGTCAAGGCAACCCGCCACAGCAGAGACTCCGCCCAAACAGAGGCGGGCCACCATCCCCAAAGCAGTTCTAACTACACCCAT
>NW_022454445.1:0-1021 GCF_009761245.1 Sapajus apella
TATATCTGTGTGTCTCTGTGTGTGTCTTTGTGCGTGTCTCTGTGTGTGTCTCTGTGTGCATGTCTCTGTCTCTATATGTGTATATATGTCTCTGTGTGTATGTGTGTGTATGTCTCTCTGTGTGTATGCATGTTTGTGAGAGTATAAGTATATATGTGCATGTATGTGTTTCTCAGTCTCTGTGTGTCTCTGTGTATGAGTGTATGACTTTGTGTGTGTATATATGTGCCTTTATGTGTGTCTGTCTTTGTCTGTCTGTGTGTCCCTGTATGTGTGTCTTTCTCTGTGTATGTATGTGTGTGAGTATATATGTGTATGTATATGTCTTTCTGTATCTGTGTGAATCTCTCTGTGTGTCTCTGTGTGTGCCTCTATGTGTGTCTGTGTGAGTCCCTATGTGTCTGTATGTCTCTGTGTGCATGTCTCTGTGTGTATCTCTGTGTGTCTGTGTGTCTGTATTTGTGTGCCTCTGTGTGTCTGTGTGTCTCTGTGTGCATGTCTCTGTGTCTCTGCCTGTCTGTGTGTCTTTGTGTGTGTGTATCCGTGTGTCTCTGTGTGTCTGCGTGTCTCTGTGTGTGTCTCTGCATGTCTCTGTATGTCTCTGTGTACATGTCTCTGTGTCTCTGAGTGTCTCTGTGTGTCTGTATGTCTCTGCATGCCTGCATGTGTGTCTATGTGTGTGTCTCTGTGTGTCTGTGTGCCTGCGTGTGTCTGTGTGTATGTCTCCGTATGTCTGTCTGCCTGTGTGTGTCTGTGTGTGTGTCTCTGTGTGTGTGTCTCTATGTGCATGTCTCTGTGTCTCTGTATCTGTATGTCTCTGTGTGTCTGTGTGTCTCTGTGTGCATGTCTCTGTGTCTCTGTATCTGTATGTCTCTGTGTGCCTGTGTGTGTCTCTGTGTGAGTCTCTGTGTGTGTCTCTGTGTGTCTGTGTATCTCTGTGTGCCTGTGTGTGTGTTTCTGTGTGTCTCTCTCTGTATATCTGTGTGTCTCTGTGTGTGTCTTTGTGCGTGTCTCTGTGTGT
>NW_022454446.1:0-438 GCF_009761245.1 Sapajus apella
CTAAATGATACGAGAAAGTTCTCTTTCAAACTGCTCCACTGTGTGTTTGTTCACCTTAGGAAGTTGCATCTATGTTTAGACTCTACGAGTTAGAAAGCCGTTTCTCCAAAAAGCTGCGTTTGGATATTCGTCAGTGAATTTGAGTATAGGGTTTAATGAGAAATATCTTGCTCTAAAACAAAAACGGAGCTATGTAACAGAATGATTGTCAAGGTGTATACTCAACTAACAGAGTTAAACAATTGTGTCAATGTAGCACTTCACCAACCCTTTCTTTGGAGAATCTGGAAAGAAATATTTCCAGCTTTATACAGACTCTTAAGAATTAGCTTTAAGATCGCATCTAAATGATAAGAGAAACGTCTCTTTCAAACTGCTCCACTGTGTGTTCGTTCACCTTCGGATCTTGCATCTATGTTTAGATTCTGCGAGTTAGAA
>NW_022454446.1:538-1021 GCF_009761245.1 Sapajus apella
TCTCTTATCATTTAGATGCGATCTTAAAGCTAATTCTTAAGAGTCTGTATAAAGCTGGAAATATTTCTTTCCAGATTTATACAGACTCTTAAGAATTAGCTTTAAGATCGCATCTAAATGATAAGAGAAACGTCTCTTTCAAACTGCTCCACTGTGTGTTCGTTCACCTTCGGATCTTGCATCTATGTTTAGATTCTGCGAGTTAGAAGACGTTTCTCCAAAAAGCTGGGTTTGGATATTCCTGAGTGAATGTTAGTATAGCTTTTAATGAGAAATATCTTGCTCTAAAACAAAAACCGAGCTATTTAACAGAGTGATTGTCAAGGTGTATATTAAACTTACAGAGTTAAACAATTGTGTGAATGTAGCAGTTCACCAACCCATTCTTTGGAGAATCAGGAAAGAGATATTTACAGCCATATACAGACTCTTAAGAATTAGCTTTAAGATCGCATCTAAATCATACGAGAAAGGTCTCTTTCA
>NW_022454447.1:0-1021 GCF_009761245.1 Sapajus apella
ATTTCAAACTCCTGAGCTCAGGCAATCCACTTGCCTCAGCCTCCCAAAATGCCAGGTTTACAGGTGTGAGCCACCACATCTGGCCATAATTTTATTTTTCTTAGGTAGGTAACTAGAATTGAAATTGCTGGATCTTATGGCATATTTACATTTGACATTTTAAGAGACTGCCAAACTTTTATAAAGTAGCTACACTATCATTCTACCTTAAACTATACATTTCCAGAGTACCAGGTAAATAGTAATCACGGTGCTTTGAACAAGCCTACATTTGCTAACCAAAATAGACCATAAACTTCTACCACCTCTTAGCTCTTACCAGTTAATATACTTCCATCATTCTCTCATTTCATATTATCCCATCTATTGCTAAAGTGATATAATTTGATAAGTGAAATTGATCTACATGACACTAAAATTAAATGCTAGTTACTTGGAACTATTTGGATATTCAAATTCAAATGGGGCATTAAAAGTTATCTTTTTTTTTTTTTTTTTTTTTTTTTTGTAACTCTGCTTTAAAAACCCCAGAAGCATTCATATCCCTCCTACATCTCTTCTTAAAAGTTCCTTCAATATGGTGAAGAGATCAAGACTAATAAGTACAATTATATGACACAGAGATCCTTCAGTAAGTCATCTCCTCAAAGAGGCAGAAGGGAGCTCTTCGATTTAGTCTTTAGAGCAGTGTGACATTTCTGTGAAAAACAATATGTTATGTGAGACTGTTGCTTGAGTAGTCCATGAAGGATAAAGAAACAAGGAGACGAAACGCTGTCCACAGATCAACAGATGTCTTTTCTCCTCAAGCGAATTCTGCATCAACCTCAGCAGAGCCAAGCTATAACCATGGCGTTAAACAGAGTTCTTAATACCAGGACTAAAGCATTCGGCTTTTCACAAGGAGAGAAATCTAAATTTCGCTTGTATTTTTAAAGAGAATGCACATTGAATGGAAGAGCAAGGCCTCCCCCTAGCGGACATCTCAAAAATTTTGATTTTTTTTTTTTTTTTTTTTTTT
>NW_022454448.1:0-1021 GCF_009761245.1 Sapajus apella
TGTGTGAATGTAGCAGTTCACTAACCCTTTCTTTCGAGAATCTGGAAAGAGATATTTCCAGCCATATAGAGACTCTTAAGAATTAGCTTTAAGATCGCATCTAAATCATACGAGAAACGTCTCTTTCAAACTGCTCCACTGTGTGTTCGTTTACCTTCGGAAGTTGCATCTATGTTTACATTCTGCGAGTTAGAAACACGTTTCTGCAAAAAGCTGCGTTTGGTTATTTCTGAGTGAATGGGAGTATACGTTTTAATGAGAAATATCTGGCTCTAAAACAGAAACGGAGCTGTGTAGCAGAATCATTGTCAAAGTGTATATTAAACTTACAGAGTTAACCAGTTGTGTGAATGTAGCAGTTCACTAACCGTTTATTTGTTGAAATTGGAAAGAGATATTTCCAGCCATATACAGACACTTAAGAATTAGATTTAAGATCGCATCTAAATCATAGGAGAAACTTCTTTTTCAAACTGCTCCACTGTGTGTTCGTTCCACTTCGGAAGTTGCATCTATGTTTAGATCCTGCGAGTTAGAAACACGTTTCTCGAAAAAGCAGCGTTTGGATATTCCTGGGTGAATGGGAGTATAGTGTTTAATGAGAAATATCTGGCTCTTAAACATAAACGGAGCTATGAAGCAGAATGATTGTTAAGGTGTATATTAAACTTAACGAGTTAACCAATTTTGTGAATGTAGCAGTTCACTAAGGGTTTCTTTGGAGAATCTGGAAAGTGATATTTCCAGCCATATACAGACTCTTAATAATTAGATTTAAGATCACATCTAAATCACACGAGAAACGTCTCTTTCAAACTGCTCCTCTGTGTGTTCGTTCACCTTCAGAAGTTGCATCTATCTTTAGATTCTGATAGTTAGAAACACGTTTCTCCAAAAAGCTGCGTTTGGATATTCCTGAGTGAATGGGAGTATAGGGTATAATGAGAAATATCTGTCTCTAAAACAAAAACGGAGCTATGTAGCAGAATGATTGTCAAGGTGTATATTAAACTTACAGAGT
>NW_022454449.1:0-1021 GCF_009761245.1 Sapajus apella
TATATCTGTGTGTCTCTGTGTGTGTCTTTGTGCGTGTCTCTGTGTGTGTCTCTGTGTGCATGTCTCTGTCTCTATATGTGTATATATGTCTCTGTGTGTATGTGTGTGTATGTCTCTCTGTGTGTATGCATGTTTGTGAGAGTATAAGTATATATGTGCATGTATGTGTTTCTCAGTCTCTGTGTGTCTCTGTGTATGAGTGTATGACTTTGTGTGTGTATATATGTGCCTTTATGTGTGTCTGTCTTTGTCTGTCTGTGTGTCCCTGTATGTGTGTCTTTCTCTGTGTATGTATGTGTGTGAGTATATATGTGTATGTATATGTCTTTCTGTATCTGTGTGAATCTCTCTGTGTGTCTCTGTGTGTGCCTCTATGTGTGTCTGTGTGAGTCCCTATGTGTCTGTATGTCTCTGTGTGCATGTCTCTGTGTGTATCTCTGTGTGTCTGTGTGTCTGTATTTGTGTGCCTCTGTGTGTCTGTGTGTCTCTGTGTGCATGTCTCTGTGTCTCTGCCTGTCTGTGTGTCTTTGTGTGTGTGTATCCGTGTGTCTCTGTGTGTCTGCGTGTCTCTGTGTGTGTCTCTGCATGTCTCTGTATGTCTCTGTGTACATGTCTCTGTGTCTCTGAGTGTCTCTGTGTGTCTGTATGTCTCTGCATGCCTGCATGTGTGTCTATGTGTGTGTCTCTGTGTGTCTGTGTGCCTGCGTGTGTCTGTGTGTATGTCTCCGTATGTCTGTCTGCCTGTGTGTGTCTGTGTGTGTGTCTCTGTGTGTGTGTCTCTATGTGCATGTCTCTGTGTCTCTGTATCTGTATGTCTCTGTGTGTCTGTGTGTCTCTGTGTGCATGTCTCTGTGTCTCTGTATCTGTATGTCTCTGTGTGCCTGTGTGTGTCTCTGTGTGAGTCTCTGTGTGTGTCTCTGTGTGTCTGTGTATCTCTGTGTGCCTGTGTGTGTGTTTCTGTGTGTCTCTCTCTGTATATCTGTGTGTCTCTGTGTGTGTCTTTGTGCGTGTCTCTGTGTGT
>NW_022454450.1:0-1021 GCF_009761245.1 Sapajus apella
CGCCCTCAGCCCCAGAGAGCAGCGGGTCCCCTGCACTTGGGGACACACACCCACAGTCTAAGTGGCCTGGCCCAGGGCAGTGAGAAGCACATCCCAGGCCATGAGAAGGACCAGCCCAGGGACCCAGGAGGCAAGCTGAAGGGAGGAGGGGTAAGGGTCACATTCCCAGCCACTCTGGTCCCAGCCAGGGCCTGGGAGATAGCGGGGGGCTCCTCGACCAGCCGGCGACACCCCCATCCCCTCATCCCCGCTGTGGCTGGAGTCATCTCAGTGGCTGCAGAGTTCCCAACACCCCACCCCCCACACATGGAAGGGGGCCTTATCCAGCAAATCTCCCCACCCAGGTACCCACTACCCAGCTACTGAGACCCCCAAAAACTCATGAGGCCCTCACCTTCCGCATCATCTGCTCCGCATGCCCGGCTGCCTGTGCAGGAAGGGTGGGCTGAGAAGTGAGCCCCACCTTGCCCCTTCCTCTCTGCAGAGCCTGCGGTCAGGGGCCACAAGGACAGGATGCAACCCTCGCGCCCTTAGTGGCCTCACACTGAGGCTCCCCGGGCAGGCAGACACAGACAGAGGACGGGCAGGCGGGCAGGGGGAAGGCCACTGCCAGACACTTGGCCAGGCTTTCCCTGAGCCGAGTCCTGAGGGAGATACCCCGAGAGGCAAAAGGGAGAAGGACCCCTAGCACGGGACAAAGGCGATACTCTGCACCCCCACTGCCTCTGGGTCCAGGCTCCCTCCCTTCCTCCTGAGAGCTGTCCCTCTGTGAATCTCTCCTCGTCCCTCCTCCTCCACCCTCTCCCAAGCACAGCTGGGGTCAGCCAAGCTGGGGAGCTGTGGCTGATGACACAGGGCTGGCCTCCGGGGTCTTCCTGCCCTGGTGCTCCAGGGGCCCCTGCAGGGGAGACAGAGGGCAGGTCGGCCAGCTGACGGCCTCCACGGTGATCAGCTCCGAGGCCTTGCAGGGACCACCAGGAGCATTGCAGGACAAGTCTGCACCGAAACTAGGGTTGGGGTG
>NW_022454451.1:0-1021 GCF_009761245.1 Sapajus apella
CACCATGTTGGCCAGGCTGGTCTCGAACTCCTGACCTCATGATCTACCCGCCTCGGCCTCCCTAAGTGTTGGGATTACAGATGTGAGCCACCTCGCCCAGCCTATTTTTTGTGTTTTTAGTAGAGATGGCATTTCACCATTTTGGTCAGGCTGGTCTTGAACTCCTGACCTCAGGTGATCTGCCTGCCTCGGCCTCCCGAAGTGCTGGGATTACAAGCGTGAGCCCCATGCCCAGCTCAATTTAACCATTTTTAAGCATATAGCTCACAGGCATTAAATTCCCTCACATTGTTGTGCAACCATCACCACCCTCCATTTCTGAAACTTTTTCATCATCCCCAACTGAAACTCCGTGCCGTTAAGCAATAGCTCCCCGTTTCTCACTCGCCCCGTTCAGTCCCTCCTAACCTCTATTCTACTTTTGGTCTCTATAAATTCACGTAGTCTAGTCCAGGCGCTGTGGCTCTCATCTGTAATCCCAGCACCTTGAGAGGACCGAGGTAGGCAGATTGCTTGAGCTCACGAGTTTGAGACCAGCCTTGGCAACATGGAGAAACCCTGTCTTTACAAAAAATGCAAAAAATTAGCCAGCATGGTGGCACGTGCCTGTAGTTCCAGCTACTTGGGAGGCTGAGGTGGGAGGACAGATTGAGCCTGGGAGGAGGAGGTTAAAGAAAGCTGAGATCATGCCACTGCATTCCAGCCTGGGTGACAGAGCCAGACCTTGTCTCAACTAACTAAATAAATAGGCGGGGCTTGGTGGCTCATGCCTAAAATCCCAGCAATTTGGGAGGCCAAGGCGGGCAGATCACCTGAGATCAGAAGTCAGAGACCAGCCTGGCCAATGTGGTGAAACCCCATCTCTACTAAAAATCCAAAAAGTAGTTGGGTGTGGAGGTACATGCCTGTAGTCCCAGCTACTCAGGAGACTGAGGCAGGAGAATCGCTTGAACCCAGGAGGCGGAGGTTGCAGTGAGCTGAGATTGTGCCACTGCACTCCAGTCTGGGTGACAGAGAAAGA
>NW_022454452.1:0-1021 GCF_009761245.1 Sapajus apella
GATTAGGAGTCCTTTATTTTAGCTGGTGACTGAGAGGTGGCAAATGCACAAAATTCTCTTGGCCCCTAAGAAAAAGATAGGTGGTCTTATATAAGCTAGTTTTCAAAGGGAGAGGGAATGTAGCTGAAGCAAACTTTTCACAGAAGCAGAGTAAGCAAAAAGTTAAAAGATAAACTAGCACATGAGAAATAAAGCAGTGCCAGGTGCAAGGGGTAAAGCCGTCATGAAAGACATACAACTTATAGATAACTGGGGCTCTGGGTGCTCAACAGCACCTGCATTCCCAGGCTCTGCTGGTACCACCTAACTCAGCCTCTTATCAACAAATGCATTCCTGGAGGTGTCCAGTGTCAGCCTGTCCGAGCTACATACTGCAGTTACATACTGAATGGTGGGAAAATAACTAAAATGAAGAAGGTAAGATGGAGTCTGTCCGGCTCGAGAAGTTAACATGAAGCCTGAACAGCTCTCAGTCTGAGAAAGAGAGGGTCAGTTTTAGATGACAAAAAGCAGGTTATCACACTTGGGGAGGCCGAGGCTGAAGGATCATTTTAGGCCAGGAGTTCAAGACGAGCCTGGCTAACACAGTGAAACTGTGTCTCTACTAAAAACACAAAATTTACCTGGGTGTGGTGAGTCGTGCCTGTAATCCCAGCTACTCAGGAGACTGAGACAGGAAAATTGCTTGAACCGGGAGACGGAGATGGCAGTGAGCCAATGCTGCACCACTGCACTCCAGCCCAAGTGACAGAGTGCTCCATCCCTAAAAAACAAAAAACAAACAGAAAAAAGGGAGAATGGAGGTTGCTTGTTATTGCCTCATAATCTTGTTTATCCTGATTGATGCATTAGAGGAACGGCTTCCTGAGACACAGTTTACTGACCATGAATTGACTCCAAACCCCAAAGAGCAGGCTTCTCAGGAGGAGGCTCAGTGTAGAATCTCTTTCCAAGGTAGACCCTGGTTCAAGTTGCAGCTACAAACCCTCACCACCTGTGAGACCTTGGGCAGTTCACATCC
>NW_022454453.1:0-557 GCF_009761245.1 Sapajus apella
GGTGAACGATCACACAGTGGAGCAGTTTGAAAGAGACGTTTCTCCAATGATTTAGATGCGATCTTAAAGCTAATTCTTAAGAGTCTGAGTATGGGTGGAAATGTCTCTTTACAGATTCTCTAAAGAAACGGTTAGTGAACTGCTACATTCACGCTATTGTTTAACTCTGTAAGTTTAATATACACATTGACAATCATTCTGCTACATAGTTCCATTACTGTTTTAGCGCCAGATATTTCTCATTAAACCTTATACTCCCATTCACTCAGGAATATCCAAACGCAGCTTTTTGGAGAAACGTGTTTCTACCTCGCAGAATCTAAACATAGATGCGTCTTCTGAAGGTGAACGAACACAGAGTGGAGCAGTTTGAAAGAGACGTTTCTCGTATGATTCAGATGCGATCTTAAAGCTAATTCTTAAGAGTCTGAATATGGGTGGAAATATCTCTTTCCAGATTCTCCAAAGATAGGGTTAGTGAACTTCTACATTCACACAATTGTTTAACTTTGTAAGTTTAATATACACCTTGACAATCATTCTGCTACATAGCTCCG
>NW_022454453.1:657-1020 GCF_009761245.1 Sapajus apella
ATAAACCCTATACTCCCATTCACTCAGCAATATCCAAACGCAGCTTTTTGGAGAAGCGTTTTTCTTACTGGCAGAATCTAAACATAGCTGCAACTTCCGATGGTGTACGAACACACAGTGTAGCAGTTTGAAAGAGACGTTTGTCGTTTGATTTAGATGCGATCTTAAAGCTAATTGTTAAGAGTCTGAATATGTGTGGAAATCTCTATCTCCAGATTCTCCAAAGAAAGGGTTAATGAACTGCTACATTCACACAATTGTTTATTTCTGTAAGTTTAATATACAGCTTGACAATCATTCTGCTACATAGCTCCGCTTTTGTTTTAGAGCCAGATATTTCGAATTAAACCCTATACTCCCATT
>NW_022454454.1:0-1020 GCF_009761245.1 Sapajus apella
TCCCAGGTAGAGGAACTGGCAGGGGGAGGGACAGCAATGTGGAGGCTTTGGGGAGTGCCCACATCTAAGTGGCATCCAGAAAGAGCAACCAGTGCTGGTGGTATTGCAATAGGGGGAGGAGGCATTGGGGCAGGAATGCCAGGGGAGGGAGTGGCCAGCCACAGGTCCCTGCTGGGGAAGGATGGGCATCCTAGGTAGCAGCTGGGTGGGGCAGACCAGTCATACAGAAGGCACTCCCACCTTTTGGCCGGGATGGAGACGGGGCTTGGAACGTTCCAGGTCAGGTTTCTGGAGGCACAGCACGAACTGCTCTTGGCTCTAGACAAGAGCAGTTGCTGCACTGAGAAGCCAGCAGAGTTGGGTGTGGGATTTGGTGTCCAGCCATCTGAGGGGAATGCCAGGTGCTGTTCTGTGACCATGGGAGGGACGTGTTGGCTCCGCTGTCCCTTGGGTGCCTTCCTGAGGCAAGTGCCAGGCCTCAGGAATGGTGCTGTGGGTACCTGAAGGAGGCAGGGCGTCCAGAGATAACTTCTCTCAGGCTCCCCTAGGGTCCTGCCTGTGCCCTGGGAAGCCCCTCCGTGGGGTCTGTGCTGTTGTCTTGCTAGTGGTCTGATGGGCGTTGGCAGCCTCAGCACTAGAAGAAGGCAGAGGCCAGGTCCTGGGCTTGTGAGCTGCTCACTAATACCTGGTCCTTGGGCAGGCCAGAGGGTGGTCTTTCCCTCATCCTCTGGGCTATGGGGAGATTCCTCCTGCTGAGCCAGCACAGGTCTGTGAGATCCCGGGGCAGTGGGGCCATCACACCTGCCACAGGAGTGTCAGGTTGCAGGAGCTGAGCTTTGAGCTGCGTACTTGGATGGGGACAGCGTTGGGGCCTCCCCTTGCCTGAAAGCACAACTTTTTGAGGGGGTTTTAGGTCCCAGGTTTTCCACAGCAACACTGAGCTGCCCCCTCACAGAAGGGGCAGGACCCATGGTGACAGTGGTTCCCTGAGTGGGGGGAGGGGAGAGAACCGGCTCTACT
>NW_022454455.1:0-1020 GCF_009761245.1 Sapajus apella
GTAAAAATTGTTTTATTAAAATTCTTTTTTCTAAAAAAAAAAAAAAAATTGAAAACATTTCAGTGATTGGCTACAGACCCACTACTTGACATGGCAGATAATGTCTCTGTGTGTTGTGGAAACTTGAAAGTAAGTCACTGGGCCTGGTGCGGTGGCTTACACCTGTAATCCCAGCACTTTGGGAGACTAAGGCAGGCAGATGACAAGGTCAGGAGTTCAAGACCAGCCTGACCAACATGATGAAACCCTGTCTCTACTAAAAATACAAAAATTAACCGGGCATGGTGGCATACACCTGTAATCCCAGCTACTCAGACGGCTGACACATGAGAATCTCTTGAACCCGGGAGGCGAGGGTTGCAGTGAGCTGAGATCGCATCGCTGCACTCCAGCCTGGGCCACAGACACTCCATCTAAAAAAAAAAAAGTCACCACTGGCATTTTACTACCAATGTTCATATTTCTCCTTAAAAAAAGGACACCCTCAGCCTGGCGTGGTAGCTTTTGCCTGTAATCCCAGCACTTTGGAAGGTTGAGGTAGGCAGATCACCTGAGGTCAGGAGTTTGAGACCAGCCTGGTTAACATGGTGAAACCCTGTCTCTACTAAAAATACAAAAAAATTAGCCAGGCGTGGTGGCAGGCGCCTGTAATCCCTACACAGGAGGCTGAGGCAGGAGAATTGCTTGAACTTGGTGAGGAGGAGGTTGCAGTGAGCCAAGATCTCGCCACTGCACTCCAGCACATGTGACAAAGAGAGACTCCATCTCAAAAAATAAATAAGGTGCTTTAATAAGAACTGGCTTTTACTCACAAACATCCTCACTTGGCCCAGAGTCCTGGTGGTCTGCAGCTGTTCTGCCCTAGGCAAGGGGGAGCTTGGGAGACGGCGCAGCCCACCTTTACTCCAGTTAACTCAGGGACAGGAGGCATGCCTGAGATGCTTCCTTCATAGTGGATCTACACGAGGACAATCACAATCTTGGTGTTCCATGAGTTCTTCCCACTGTGATGGGGAAATT
>NW_022454456.1:0-454 GCF_009761245.1 Sapajus apella
TGAGCCTGGTCAAAGAAGTTTGCTGTTGCTGACTTGCAGCTGGTCAGCCCCTGCCCTGTGGAAATTGCCCCCACTAAATCCTTATGCCTCAGTTTACTCAGCAAACCCAGACCTCCAGCCCTGCCCCAGTCTGGGTAAGGCTCCTCCCTGTCATGTCATGTGGGAATCTCCTGCGTGATACTTTATTTATTCATTGATTTATTGAGATGGGATCCTACTCTGTACCTCTGCACTCCAGCCTGGGTGATAATCTCACCTCACTGCAACACCTGCCTCCAGGGTCCAAGTGATTCTCCTACCTCAGCCTACTGAGTAGCTGGGATTATAGGCACATGCCACCATGGCCTGCTAATTTTTGTATTTTTAGTAGATGGGGGTTTCTCCATGTTGGTCAGGTGGGTCTCAAACTCTTGACATTGTGATCCACCTGCCTCGGCCTCCCAAAGTGCTGGGA
>NW_022454456.1:554-1020 GCF_009761245.1 Sapajus apella
TCTTTATGCTGGTAAGGGAAGAAGGAAGAGGGGGCCCTCAGGGGACACGCGGTGAGGTTTGGTGGGGACATAGCTAAATAGATTGTACTTGGTGTTCCCATGTAACTTGTAACTGCTCTCATAGAAGGTGACCTAGAACCCCAGGGAGTGTGGGGTTGCTCTCTATCACCTAGGGGTGGGGGAAAGAGAAGCTGAGGCTGTACAGAGCCAGCAGGCAGGACAGGACAACCAGGGCCAGGTGCGGTGGCTAATGCCTGTAATTCCAGCTGTTTGGGAAGCTGAGGCAGGTGGGCCATTTGAGGTTAGGTGTTTGAGACCAGCTGGCCAACATGGTGAAACCCCATCTCTACTAAAAATACAAAATTAGCCAGGCCTGCTAGTGCATGCCTGTAATCCCGGCTACTCAGGATGGTGATGCGGGAGAATCGCTTGAATATGGGACGCTGAGGTTGCAGTGAGCCGAGAT
>NW_022454457.1:0-1020 GCF_009761245.1 Sapajus apella
TTCTTCCCCAGAAAATTGTGTAATACACATGTATTAGTCCAGTCTCATGCTGCTAATAAAGACCTATGTGAGACTGGGTAATTTATAAAGAAAAAAGATTTAATTGACTCATAGTTTAGCACAGCTGAAGAGGCCTCAAGAAATTTACAGAAGAGGAAGCAGACATGTCCTTCTTCATATGGTGACAGGAAAGAGAAGTGCCGAGCATCAGATCTTGTGATAACTCACTCAGTGTCATTAGAATAGCATGGTGGTAACTGCCCCATGATTCAATTAACTCCTGCCACGTACCTCCCATGACATGAGATTATGGGGACTACAATTCAAGATGAGATTTGAGAGGGGATACAGCCAAACTGTATCAGTGCATATTGAATTATTTAAAAACAGGTCTTCATATTTTATATAGAAAAGAGTCCCTTCACTCTTTTGTGAGGAATCTAAGAGTGCGTGACGTCACATTGAGAGACTGTGAATTCACATCATAACATACGGTATATGATGATGTACTCACTATTTTACTACTTACAGACATATACGTTGTGTTTAAGTATTATTATTATTTTTTGAGATGGAGTCTCATTGTGTTGCCAAGGCTGGAATGCAGTGGTGTGATCTTAACTCACTGCAGCCTCCACCTCTCGGGTTCAAGAAATTCTCCTGTTTCTACCTCCCGAGTAGCTGGAATTACAGGTATGCACCACTATGCCCAGCTAATTTTTTTGTATTTTTAGTAGACATGGGGTTTCACGATATTGGCTAGGCTGGTCTTGAACTCCTGAACTCAGGTGATCCAGCCGCCTCTAAAAATGTTAGCCATATGTGTCTTTGTTAAAGTGTTTCTGTAACACAGGTTTATAGAAAAGAAATTGCTAGGTAAAAGGGTTGAATAGCTTAATATTTGAATAAACAAACACCAAAATAATAATAGCTAGTAACTGGACTTTATATATGTCAGGTATTTTACATTATTTACAAGTGATAACACATTTAATGTTTACAACAATTGAATTAGGTAAG
>NW_022454458.1:0-1020 GCF_009761245.1 Sapajus apella
GTGTTCGTTCACCTTCAGAAGACGCATCTATGTTTAGATTCTGCGAGTTAGAAACACGTTTCTCCAAAAGGCTGCGTTTGGATATTCCTGAGTGAATGGCAGTATAGGGTTTAATGAGAAATATCTGGCTCTAAAACAATAACGGAATTATGTAGCAGAATGATTGTCAAGGTGCATATTAAACATACAGAGTTAAACAATTGCGTGAATGTAGCCACTAACCGTTTATTTACAGAATCTGTAAAGAGATATTTCCACCTATACTCAGACTCCTAAGAATTAGCTTTAAGATCGCATCTAAATCAAACGAGAAACGTCTCTTTCAAACTGCTCCACTCTGTGTCCGTTCACCTTCGGAAGTTGCACCTATGTTTAGATTCTGCCAGTTAGAAACACGTTTCTCCAAAAAGCTGCGTTTGGATATTCCTGAGTGAATGGGAGTATAGGGTTTAATGAGAAATATTTGGCTCTAAAACAAAAACGGAGCTATGTAGCAGAATGATTGTCTAGGTGTATATTAAACTTACAGAGATAAACAATTGTGTGAATGTAGCAGTTCACTAACCCTTTATTTCGAGAATCTGGAAAGAGATACTTCCAACCTAATTCAGACTGTTAAGAATTAGCTTTAAGATCGCATCTAAATCATACGTGAAACGTCTCTTTCCAACTGCTCCACTGTGTGTTCGTTCACCTTCGGAAGTTGCATTGTGTTTAGATTCTGCCAGTTAGAAAAACGTTTCTCCAAAAAGCTGAGTTTGGATATTGCTGAGTGAATGGGAGTATAGGGTTTAATGAGAAATATCTGGGTCTAAAATAAAAACGGAAATATGTAGCAGAATTATTGTCAAGGTGTATATTAAACTTACAGTGTTAAACAATTGTGTGAATGTAGCAGTTGACTAACCATTTCTTTTGAGAATCTGGAAAGAGATATTTCCAGCCATATACAGACTCTTAAGTATTAGCTTTATGATCGCATCTAAATCATAAGAAAAACGTCTCTTTCAAACTGCTCCA
>NW_022454459.1:0-1020 GCF_009761245.1 Sapajus apella
CAGAGCAGAACTGAAGGAGATAGAGACACAAAAAACCCTTCAAAAAATCAATAAATCCAGGAGCTGGTTTTTGGAAAAGATCAACAAAATAGACAGACCACTAGCCAGATTAATAAAAAAGAAAAGAGAGAATAACCAAATTGATGCAATAAAAAACGATCAAGGGGATATCACCACAGATTCCACAGAAATTCAAACCATCATCAGAGATTATTACAAAGAACTCTATGCACACAAACTAATAAACCTGGAAGAAATGGATAAATTCCTGGACACTTGCCTCCTGCCAAGCCTAAACCAGGAAGAAGCCGAAACCCTAAACAGACTCATAACAAGGTCTGAAGTTGAGGCAGCAATTAAGAGCTTACCACCCAAAAAAAGCCCAGGTCCAGATGGGTTCACAGCTGAATTCTACCAGACATACAAAGAGGAGCTGGTACAATTCCTTCTGAAACTATTCAAAACAATACAAAAAGAGGGAATTCTTCCCAAATCATTTTATGAGACCAACATCATCCTGATTCCAAAACCCGGCAGAGACTCAACAAGAAAAGAAAACTACAGGCCAATATCCATGATGAACATAGATGCAAAAATCTTCAATAAAATACTGACAAGCCGATTGCAACAGCACATCAAAAAGCTTATCCACCATGATCAAGTAGGCTTCATCCCGGGGATGCAAGGCTGGTTCATCATACGCAAGTATATAAACGTAATTCACCACATAAACAGAACCAAAGACAAAAACCACATGATTATCTCAATTGATGCAGAGAAGGCCTTTGACAAAATTCAACAGCCCTTTATGCTAAAAACACTCAATAAGCTAGGTATCAATGGAACGTATCTCAAAATAATAAAAGCTATTTATGACAAACCAACAGCCAATATCATACTGAATGGGCAAAAACTGGAAGGATTCCCCTTGAAATGTGGCACCAGACAAGGATGCCCTCTCTCACCACTGCTTTTCAATATAGTATTAGAAGTTCTAGCCAGAGCAATCAGGCAAGAAAA
>NW_022454460.1:0-1020 GCF_009761245.1 Sapajus apella
ATTGAATATTCTTTCCAGTGGTTGAGAACTGATATCATGGTGGCAGAGCGTTCTTTCTAAGAACATTTTCCACATTTCTACATAGTAGGTTTTTGATGTCATCATGAACATTTTTATTATTCCACTGTGGGGATTCACTGTCTACATGGAATTATTTTAATTTTTTACATATCTTATTGGAGTAATTATAGCATTTATATTTAGACAGATATATTTTTGTGTTTATGTAGATATACAAAATGCTGTCCACATTTGGAAAATTTTGAGCATCAAAGTCAATAATGAAACAACAGACCATTACCCACTGAGCAATTCAAGTAACCAAGTGCAAAAAATTATACAAATACAGAAGAAGAGAAAGCTCTTCCTTAGAGTAGAATGCAAACATTGAAAGAAAGAGGGAGTTTAAAAATCACCCCTTTGGCCGGGCATAGTGGCTCATGCCTGTAATTCCAGCAGTTTGAGATGTCAACCCAGGTGGATCACCTGAGCCCAGGAGTTTGTGACCACCCTGGGAAATGTGGTAAGGCCTCGTTTCTACAAAAGAATTTTTAAAATCAGCCAGGCTTGGTGTTCCACACCTGTGATCTCCACTACTTGGGAAGCTGAGGTGGGAGGATCACATAAACATGGAGGTTGAGGTTGCAGTAAGCTGTGACTTTGCCACTGCACTCAGCCCAGGTGACAGAGTCAGACTCTTTTTACTGTTGTTGAGATGGAGTCTCACTCTATCACCCAGGCCGGAGTGCAGTGGTGCAATCTCCACTCACTGCATCCTTTGCCTCCTGGGTTCAAACAATTCTCCTACCTCAGCCTCCCGAGTAGCTGGGATTACAGTCATCCACCACCACACCTGGCTAATTTTTTTTTCTTTTTTTTTTTTTTAGGAGAGAAGGGGTTTGGCCTTGTTGGCCAGGCTGGTCTCAAACTATCTCCCTCAGGTGATCTGCCCGCCTCAACCTCCCAAAGTGCTGTGATTACAGATGTGAGCCAGGAAGCCTAGCCTTTTTTTTTTTTTTT
>NW_022454461.1:0-1020 GCF_009761245.1 Sapajus apella
AAAGGACATAACAACAACAAAAGAAAACTACAGATCAATATCCCCGAGTAATATAAATTTTAAAATCCTCAACAAAATACTAACTAATCAAATTCAACAGTATATCAAAAAGATCATCCACCATGATAAAGTGGGTTCTATAACAGGGATGCAGGGATGGTTTAATGCAAGTCAATAAATGTGATACATCACATAAACAGAATTAAATAGAAAAATTGTATGAGCATCACAATAGAGGAACAAAAATCATTTAATGAAATCCAGCATCCCTTTATAATTAAAACCCTCATCAGCACTGGCATAGAAGGGACATACCTTAGGGTAATAAAAGCCATCCATGAGAAACCCACAGCCGACACTATCTTTAATGTGGAAAAGTTCTTCATTCCCCCTGAAAACTGAAACAAGACAAGGATGCCCACTTTCACCACTTCTATTCAGCTTAGTATTCACAGTCCTAGCCAGAGCAATCAGCGAAAAGAAAGAAAAATAAGGGATATCCAAACTGGTAAAGAGGAAGTGAAATAGTTGCTGTTCACTAATGACATAATTGTATTCCTAAAAAACCCTAAAAACTCATTCAAAAACCTCCTAGAACTAAAAAAAGAATTCAGTGAAGTTTCAAACCCTGAAAGTTTGCTGAATTCATTTTGGACTTTCTTGGTTAGCGTATTATTTTTAATTACTCTTTCAGTCTCACTATTTATTTGTCGGTTCAGGATTCAAAATCAATGTACAGAAGATGGCCGTTTAGGAACAGCTCAGGATTGCAGCTCCCAGGGAAAGCGCAGAGGGTGAGTGGACGCAGCGTTTTTATTGCCCACAGACTAGGAAATTCCCGGGCAGAGGTGCTCCGCGGTCGCCAGCGCGGCTGTTTCGGCCAGCGCAGCTGTGCCGGCCGGCGCCGCTGTTTGCCCCGCGCGGCTGCTTTGTCGGCGCCCCGGAGCCGCGCTTCTCCGTACAAAATACACCGGTCCGGGGGCCCTTTTGGCTGGCGATTGGAGCCACGGGAAGTCGCCC
>NW_022454462.1:0-1020 GCF_009761245.1 Sapajus apella
GCCCAGTCTCATCTCGAACTCCTAAACTCAAGTGATCTGTCCAATTCATTCTCCCAAAGTGCCGGATTACTGGCATGAGCTACTGTGCCCAGCCAATTTTTCTTCTTCTTCTTTTTTTGAGATTAGGACTCACTCTGTTACCCAGGCTGGAGTGCAGTAGCATGAACCTTCCTGGGCTCAAGTGATCCTCCCCCTCAGCCTCCTGAATACCTTGGACCACAGGTGCTCTCCACCACGCCTGGCTTTTTTTTTTTTTTTTTTTTTTTTTTTTTTTTTTTTTTTTTTTTTCAGTAGAGTTGGGGTTTTGCCATATTGCTCAGTCTGGGCTCCTAAAATGAACTTTTCATGGTGAAATCTAGACATGCAAAACACTGAACACACACACATTTTAGGAAAGGCAGGCAACAATGTTTGTATTAAATATAAGAAGATAGATCAGTGAGCAGATGAAAGAATGCTCAGTATTATTCGGCGTCCTGGAAATGCAAATCAAAAAGAACATGAAGACTGGGCAACATGGCAAAAACCCATCTCAACAAAAAAATACAAAAATTAATCAGCCAAAATGATGCACACATGTAGTCCCATCTACTTGGAAGGCTGAGGTGGGAGGACCGCTTAAGCCTGGGGGGTGGAGGTTGTAGTGAGCTGAGATCACCTACCTAATGCAGATGGCGGGGTGAGGGATGCAGCAAACCACGACCACGACCTGCACGATCTGCACATGGACCCCAGAGCTTAAAGTAAAAAAAAAAAAAAAAAAAAAAAAAAAGACAGATAAGGCAGGGCACACTGGCTCACATCTATAATCCCCACACTTTGGGAGGCTGAGAGGGGAGGACTGCTTCAGGCTAGAAGTTCAAGACCAGCCTGGGTAACATAGTGAGACTCTGTCTCCACAAAAAAATTAAGAAATTAGCCAGGTGTGGTGGCACATGCCTGTAATCCCAGCTGCTCAGGGGGAGCTGAGGTAGGAAGGTCACTTGAGCCTGAGAGGTCAAGGCTGCAGTGAGCTGTCAT
>NW_022454463.1:0-297 GCF_009761245.1 Sapajus apella
TTTCTCCAGGTTGGCCAGGCTGGTCTCAAACTACTAACCTCAGGTGACCCGCCCACCTTGGCCTCCCAAAGTGCTGGGATTATAGTCATGAGCCACTGTGCCCAGATTCTTTTTCTAATTAAAAAAGTTTTGGGGGGCTGTGCAAGATGGCTCACACCTGTAATCCCAGCACTTTGGGAGGCTGAGGTGGGCAGATCACCTGAGGTCAGAGTTCGAGACCAGCCCAGCCAACATGGTAAAAACCCATCTCTACTTAAAATACAAAAATTAGCTGGGTGTAGTGGTGCATGCCTATAA
>NW_022454463.1:397-1019 GCF_009761245.1 Sapajus apella
TAGGGCCGGGCGCGGTGGCTCAAGCCTGTAATCCCAGCACTTTGGGAGGCCGAGGCGGGTGGATCACGAGGTCAAGAGATCGAGACCATCCTGGTCAACATGGTGAAACCCCGTCTCTACTAAAAATACAAAACATTAGCTGGGCATGGTGGCGCGTGCCTGTAATCCCAGCCACTCAGGAGGTTGAGGCAGGAGAATTGCCTGAACCCAGGAGGCAGAGGTTGCGGTGAGCCGAGATCGCTCCATAACACACCAGCCTGGGTAACAACAGTGAAACTCCGTCTCAAAAAAAGAAAAAAAAAAAATTGGCCAGTCGTGGTGGTTCACACTTGTAATTCCAGCACTTTGGGAGGCCGAGGTGGGCAGATCACTTGACGCCAGGAATTCGAGACCAACCCGATCAACATGGAGAAATCCCATCTCTACTAAAAATACAAAAATTAGCCTGGCCTGGTGATGGATGCCTGTAATCCCAGCTACTCAGGAGGCTGAGGCGGGAGAATCACTTGAACCTGGGAGGCGGGGGTTGCAGTGAGCTGACTGTGCTCCAGCCTGGGAGACACCAGACTCTGTCTCAAAAAAAAAAATTGTTTTTGTTTTTCTCAAAACTATAGGAAAAAAA
>NW_022454464.1:0-1019 GCF_009761245.1 Sapajus apella
AGTCTTGGCTCCATCACTTTATCTCTTGTCCATTTCTTCCTCCATAGAATGAGAGTCATAATAGTGTTAACTCATAGGATTATTGTGAATATGAGGTGCACTAGTAGTACATGTAAACAGTCCTGGTCCCTGGCATAAAGACACTCATAAAATATAGTTATTATTATTTTAGAACATGGTTAAGATCTACTTTATGTTTAATATGTCTTTTCCTCACTTAACATATTGTGGCTTGTCACAGTGGCCATAATCCGAGCACTTTGTGTGGCTGAGGTGGGTGGATCATCTGAGGTCAGGAGTTTGATACCACCCTGGCCAACATAAAGAAACTTCATCTCTACTAAAAATACAAAAATTAATTCCAGCTCCGTGGGAGGCTGGGACAGGAGAATTGCTTGAACTGGGGAGGCTGAGGTTGCATAGAGCCAAGACTGTGCCATTGTACTCCAGCATGGGTGACAGAGAGAGACTCTGTCTCAAAAAAAAAAAAAAAAAAAAGAAACAAAAAAACATATCAGAACTATTTTCCCATGTTGTTAAAACTTCCACCAGTAATGTAAGAGAACATTGGGTGCCCTGTACCCTTGCCAGTATTGGACATTCTCACTCTAGATATTTGTCAATATGACATATGAAAACTGTCATGTCATTGTTTAGATTTGCATTTTCCCCAAGCACCAGCGAGGTTTAATGGTTTTCACATTTAAAAGAATCATTTTTTAATTTATAATCACCTCGTTTAATAATGAGGTTTTCATGTTTTATAAAACACGGAAATATGTGTAATTTGTTAATTTTAAAAAAAACATGACTTCTTTAATCCCCTAGATTGTAGTTTACTAAGTGTTATCTTAGTCTTCTGGCTATTGCCTGTTCATATCTTTGCTCATTTTTCCCCCTTCTGGGTTATCTTTTCTTCTTATTGCTTTATAGGGGTTCTTTAGATATCACAATGGTTAATCTTTTGTTACGTGAGTTACATGTATTTTCTCCTGATTTGTTACTTGTCTTTTAATTTT
>NW_022454465.1:0-1019 GCF_009761245.1 Sapajus apella
TACTACCAACCTTATGGAAATAAAAAACATGATCAGAGAGGACTTTATTACTATGCACCAATGTAGTACACCCAATGAGGTCATCTACATGAAATAGACAAATTTTTAGAACAACAGAAATGAAACAGTTCAGCTGTGGTTCAGGTTCCACTCCTATCTCTTAGATACTGACTTAGATGCCAGCATGGTGCTCAGAATTTATATACGCCTTCTTTCTTTATTTTAGAGACCTGGTCTCACTCTTTGCCCAACCTGGAGTGCAGAGGTGCAATCACAACTCACTGCAGCCTCCACCTCCCAGGATGAAGTGATCCTTCCACTTCAGCCTCCAAAAATGCTAGGATTGCAAGCATGTGCCACCACACTTAGTGCATATATATATACATTTAAGATACCGGGTTTTCTTGCTGTGTCACCTAGGCTGGAGTACAATGGTGCAATGGTGACATTATAGCTCACTGCAGCCTTGAACTCCAGGGTTCAAGCAATCCTCTTGCCTCAGCCTCCTGAGTAGCTGGGACTACAGGTGCACACTGTTGTGTATACATCTATATATATGTGTGTTGTATTAAAAAAGTAAAATATATACTTATATTTTACACACACACATACATATTATAAATATATATAATATGTATATTATATATATATATTTTTTTTGAGACAGTCTCACTCTATACCCCAGGCTGGAGTGCAGTGGCGTGATCTCAGCTCACTGCAACCTCCGTCTCCCGGGTTCAAGCGATTCTCCTGTCTCAGACTCCTGAATAGCTGGGATTACAGGCACCTGCCACCATGCCCTGCTAATTTTTGTATTTTTAATAGAGATGGGGTTTGGCCACGTTGGTCAGGCTGGTCTCAAAAGCCTGACCTCAGGTGACCCACCCACCTGGGCTTACAGCTGTGAGCCACTGCACCTGGCCACTTTTATAGTCTGGTATCTATGTCCTCCTTCAATCTTAGCAACCTTCTTGCAGAATGGAGAACTTCATCTCCACTGCAGACAGTTGACAGAAACC
>NW_022454466.1:0-1019 GCF_009761245.1 Sapajus apella
ATAGGCTTTGTGTTTCTTATCCATACTCAGATTTTCCTTAGCCAGTTGAACATTCCAGTTCTTTCTTCATCTCTTAATCCCTTAGCCCACTCTCCATAATATTCCTGCTCCTCTGCTTAGTTCTCTCATATCTTTGGCAAAACTGACTAATTTCCTTCAGAGATCATTGAAGGCTGTTAAATGTCTATTCCAGAAATTCTTCCAATGCACATGTCATCAAGGCATAGAGAGGTATATTTACAGTAATATAAGTAATATAATATAATATGCTACTTCATAATTTTTGTATACAAATTTTTTTAAAATTGTTTAGTGTTTGTCTTTATTTCAAATGGTCCAAAAGGATGTTTTTCTCACATTTCTGAAACATCTCTGGTATGTGTGTTCAATGATATATGCAACAAATACTGGTCAGGTACTGAAGCCTGTGGGGTCCCAGTGCCTGTTTTCAAAGGATTCAAGACATTGATTTGGAGTCACCATAAACTGATGCGTGAATCCAAAATTCCCTTTCCTACTATGTTTATCACCTCTTCTCTTTTAACTCCTAATTTTAAAACTAAAGGAGTACCAGGACTACCTGGTTACTGGAAAGATGTTCACCCCAGTAAACAGAACTTTTATCAGGGACCTTTATAATTCATGGCCCCATTCCACGTGGACATTCAACTCAGGAAGATGTGCAAAAGAAAAAGATGTCAAATTACAGTCAAGTGATCCAGAGGAGGATGTTATACAAACTTACAAGGAAATGACAGTCTTTTTTTCCTTTACTATAAATTCATTTAACAGCTTAGCAGAAAGACAAGCTAAATTTGAGATTGTTCACATTTGAAAATTGTATCATACTCTCTGCTAGTGATAAGGAACTCCCGATAATGGAATTTTAACATAGCAATTTCATCAACAGATCTTTGAAGACCAATTTGTTTTTTAGAGAGGGTTAGAACAATGATTATGTTTGCAAAGTTCTGAGAAGTCCATCTACTGTCCAAGCTTTGGATTGAAGTCCTTATTTT
>NW_022454467.1:0-1019 GCF_009761245.1 Sapajus apella
AGGAACTGCAAGTGAGGTGTCTCAAGTTCCCTTTGTTTTAACTCCAAAGTCCCCCAAGAAACCCTTTTCCCCCCTCGTTGCCCTTTCACAATCCCTCTTCCTTTGCAAAAGTAATCTTTAGATCTGTCATCCTGACACTTCTCTTCCTAACTGCTTTTTCTGGATAATTGCGACCACTTTTTTCATCTGTGTTCAGCCGTAGTATACACCAATAATTTCTTTTTTCATCTCATTCTGCTTCCTCTGTGGCCAGAATCCTACTTCAGAAATAAAAGGAGATTAATGCCTTCCCTTGATTTTGTTATTTTTTTAAATTGCTGTCCAATAGTTCTTTTTCCAGATTTCTCTAAAGGAAGGCTAGTTCCTTGTTATTCAGAGCTGTGTCCAAGGAACAGCACCAACACCACCTCAGTACTCCTGAGAAATGCAGAATCCCACACGTGCTGAATGACAATGTCCATTTTCCAGAAGCACCTCAACTAATTCATGAAAATTTGGATGCCCTGGTCTACACTAATGTGCTTCCACATTTGTTTACCTTAATCATCCATCTGGAACTTAGCCTCAATTTCTTCCCTATTAAGTCCCTGAATTTAATTCTGCATTATAAGCCATTATGTTTCTAATAAACTTAATCAGGCTATACCTTCTCTAACTTCCTCTCCATAAATCACAAGACACTATTCAATTATTTTAATTTGGCCTATATGATACTATCCGATGAAATTATAACATTTTCTATAAAACTAAATCATGTCCATACATGGCTGATTATAACATTTTCTATAAAACTAAATTATGTCCATACATGGCTGACCATTTATGGTGATACTCATCTATGGTAGATAAAACACAGGTGTGTGGTGAGGTACCTCAGTACTTAATGCCTCTCCAATAGTGAGAATGAGAGCAAGAGCAGGAAGATGTTATTCTAATTCTCTGACACATTTTGGTGCTGAAAGCTCACCTTCTTTCCTATTTCTATCACCGTGCTCTTCCTTCTTCTACAAATCAATTTG
>NW_022454468.1:0-1019 GCF_009761245.1 Sapajus apella
CTCTAACTCGCTGAATCTAAACATATATGCAACTTCCTAGGATGAACGAACACAAAGAAGAGAAGCTTGAAACAGGCGGTTTTCCTGTGTTTTAAACGCAGTCTAACAGGTAGTTCTTACATGCCTGCATATGGCTGGAAATATCTGATTCCAGATTATCCAAAGAAAGGATTTCTGAACTGCTGCACACACACATCAGTTTAACTCTGTAAGTTGATTTTACAGCTTGACAACTATTCTGATAGATATCTGCATTGTTGTTTTAGAGCAAGATAGCTCTCGTTACAGCTTATATTCCATTTGACTCTGAAATTTCCAAACCCAGGTTTTAGAAGAAACGTGTTTCTTACTCGCTGAATCTAAACATAGATGCAACTTCCTAAGGTGAACAAACACCAAGCAGAGCAGTTTGAAATAGACGATTCTACTTTGTTTTAAACGCAGTCTTACTGCTAATTCTTATAGGCCTGTATATGGTTGGAAATATCTGTTTCCAGATTTTCCAAAGAAAGGATTTCTTCTTTTTGTGTTTCCATTGACCAAAAGAGATTTAATGACTCTTTAGTGGATGGACACTTCTATTCATCTATTAGCAATCGTTGAAAGATTCAAATTCTATAGCTATACACTTCATTTATTTCATCTAATGCTATAAAGATATTTTTGGTTGATCAAACAGTAATCAAGATGAGGTTTTTTTTCATAAGGACTTTACTTGTGATATAAATAATACTTTTGTTATTTTTATTTTTATTTTAATTTTTTTCCCATTTATTTATTTTGTTGCATTTGAGGTTTCGGGGTACAGGTGAAGAACTTGCAAAATTGCTGCATAGGTACAAACGTGGCAGTGTGATTTGCTGCCTTCCTCCCCATCACCTACATCTGGCATTTCTCCCCTTGCTATCTCTCCCCAGCTTCCCACCCCCCACCCTCCCTCCCCTATTTCCCCCCAACTGACCCCAGTGTGTAGTGCTCCCCTCCCTGTGTCCATGTGTTCTCATTGTTCAACACCCGCC
>NW_022454469.1:0-1019 GCF_009761245.1 Sapajus apella
ATCCAAACGCAGCTTTTAGAAGAAACGTGTTTCTAACTCGCTGAATCTAAACATAGATGCAACTTCCTAAGGTGAACGAACACAAAGCAGAGCAGTTTGAACTAGACCTTTCTCCTGTGTTTTAAACGTAGTCTTACTGCTAGGTCTTAAATGCCTGGGTAAGGCTGGAAATATCTGTTTCCAGATTCCCCAAAGAAAAGATTTCACAACCTCTGCACACACACATCAATTAATCTCCACGAGATGATTTTACAGCTTGACAACCATTCTGCTAGATAGCTGCGTTTTTGTTTTAGAGCAAGATATTTCTCATTACAGCCTGAAGTCTCAGTCACTCTGGAATATCCAAACGCAGATTTTAGAAGAAAAATTTTTCTAACTCGCTGAGTCTAAACATAGATGGAACTTCCTAAGGTGAACGAACACAACGCAGAGCAGTTTGAACTAGACGTTTCTCCTGGGTTTTAAATGCAGTCTTACTGGTAGTTCTCATATGCCTGTATATGGCTGGAATATCTGTTTCCAGATTCTCGAAGCAAAGGATTTCTGAACTGCTGCAAACACACATCAGTGTAACTCTTTAAGTTGAATGTACAGCTTGACAACCATTCTGCTAGATAGCTGCGTTTTTATTTTGAGCAAGATGTTTCAGATTACGGCCTACAGGCTCTTTCACACTGGAATATCCAAACGCTGCTTTTAGAAGAAACGTGTTTCTAACTCGCTGAATCTAAACATAGATGCAGCTTCCTAAGGGTAACGAACACAAAGCAGAGCAGTTTGAACTAGACGTTTCTCCTGTGTTTTAAACGCAGTCTTACTGCTAGGGTAAATGCCTGGGTATGACTGGAAATATCTGCTTCCAGATTCCCCAAAGAAAGGATTTCAGAACCTCTGCACACAGACATCAGTTTAACTCCATAAGATGATTTTACAGCTTGACAATCACTCTGCTAGATAGCTGCGTTTTTGTTTAAGAGCAAGATATTTCTCATTACAGCCTTTAGTCTCAGTCACTC
>NW_022454470.1:0-1019 GCF_009761245.1 Sapajus apella
AAAAAGAAATTACAAGAAAAATTTATAAATATATAGAGATAAAAATGGAAACAAAGCATACCAAAACTTATGGGACACAGCAGAAGCAGCTGTAAAAGCAAAGTTTATGGCAATAAACCTGTACATCTAAAAGAACAAAGATCACAAATAAACACCTCAACATTACACCAAAAGGAACTAGAAAAAGAAGAACAAGCTAAGCCCAAACGTGGCAGAAGGAAGGAAACCATAATGATCAGGGCAGAAATATATCAAATGAGAATAGAAAAACTATAGGAAAAAAAATCAATAAAATAAAGAAGTGGGGTTTTTTGTTTTGTTTTGTTTTTTGCAAAAATAAACAAAAGTGAAAAATCCTTAGCTACACCAACTAAGGCAGACAGAAGATTCAAATAAATGAAATCACAGGCCAGGCGCTGTGGCTCACGCCTGTAATCCCAGCACTTTGGGAGACGGAGGTGGGCGATAATGAGGTCAAGAGATCAAGACAATCCTGGCTGACACGGTGAAACCCCACCACTACTAAAAATAAAAATACTTAGCCAGGTGTAGTGGCACACCCCTGTAGTTCCAGCTACTCAGGATGGTGAGACAGGAGAATTGCCTCAGCCTGGGAGGTGGAGGTTGCAGTGAGCCGAGATGGCGCCACGGCACTCCAACTTGGGCAACAAAGCGAGACTCTGTCTCAGAAAAAAAAAAAGAAAAAACAAGAAAAGAAATAAACAGATTAGAGAGGAGACCTTACAGCAGATGCCTGAGAAATGAAAAGGATCATAAGGGAATATTATAAACAGTCGTAAGCCAACATTAAATAACCTAGAGAAAATACATAAGTTTCTAGCAACACACAACCTAGTAAGATACAATCAAGAAGAAACAAAAACCTTCAACAAACCATTAGCAAACAAAGTTGAAGTAGCAACCACTTACTGATTAGGAGATCCTTTCCCCCTTGCTTGTTTTTGTCAGGGTTGTCAAAGATCAGATGGTTGTAGATGTGTGGTGTTATTTCTGAGGCC
>NW_022454471.1:0-1019 GCF_009761245.1 Sapajus apella
GCTTTCTCCCATGAATCACAAACGTTCTTAATGGCATCTAGAATGCTGAATCCTTTCCAGAAGGTTTTCAATTTACTGTGCCCAGGCCCATTAGAGAAATCACTATCTATGGCACCTATAGCATTATAAAACGTATTTGTTAAATAATAAGACTTGGAAATCAAAATTACTACTTGATCCATGGGCTGCAGAATGGATGTTGTAATAGTGGGCATGAAAACAACATTAACCTCCTTGTACATCTTCATCTCTGCTCTTGGGGTGACTAGGTGCATTGTCAATGAACAGTAATATTTTGGAAAGAATCTTTATTTTTGAGCAAAAGTTCTCAATGGTGGGCTTAAATATTCAACAAACCATGCTATAAACAGATGTCTTGTCATTCAGGCTCTGTTGTTCCATTTATAGAGCAGAGGCAGAGTAGATTCAGCATAATTATTATAGAACCCTGGATTTTCAGATTAGTAAATAGACTTTGGCATCAATTTAAAGTCACCAGCTGCATTAGCCCCTAACAAGAGAGTCAGCCTGTTCTTTGAAGCTTTGAAGCCAGGCAATGGCTTCTTCTGAAAGTCGTACATGGCATGTTCTCCCAAAAGAGGGCTATTTTGTCCCCATTGAAAATATCTTTAGTGTAGCCACCTTCATCAATTATTTTTGCTAGATCTTCTGCACATTTGTTCCAGTTTCTCTATTAGCACTTGCTACTCCATCTTGCATTTTTATGTTATGGAGACAGCTTCTTTCCTTAAACCTTATGAACCAACCTATTCTAGCTTTCTTCTGCAACTTCCTCACCTACCTCAGCCCTCAGGGAATTGAAGAATTTTTAGGGTCTTGCTCTGGATTAGGTTTTGGCTTAAGGGAATATGGTGTCTGGTTTTATCTTCTATCCAGACCACTTAAACTTTCTCCATGTCAGCTGTAAGATTGTCTTGCTTTCTTGTCATTCATGTGCTCACTGAAGTAGCACTTTTAATTTCCTTCAAGCACACTTTCTTTGTGTACACAATTTGGCT
>NW_022454472.1:0-1019 GCF_009761245.1 Sapajus apella
TTCTAATCAGTGTAGTGGTATGTGACTCTCACTTGCATTTCCATAATGGCTGACAATGCTCAATATCTTTCATGTGTTTATTTTTAATCAGTATATCTCCTTTTGTGAAGTGTCCAACTATTTTGCACTTACAAGTTCTTGGAGATTTTTGTTTGTTCCTTAGAATACTTTACATAGGCAGTCATGGGCATGTATAATCAACTTTATTTCTTTCTTTTCAATTTTATGTATTTATTTCTTGGATAATTTTATCTGTTATTAAATTTAATGCACACAAATTTATCTGTATTTTTCCCTTGTTATGTTTTTAATATGAGAAGTCTGCAATGACTTTTTGTTTTTCACTCTTGATTTTGCCAGTGTGTGTCTTCTCTCCATTTTCTTTGTTAGTAAACATCTAGTTTATCAATTTCATTGATCTTTTCAAAGAACCAATGTTTAATTTAATTGATTTTTTCTACTGCTTTTGTTTAAAATTTGTGTGTGCGTGTGTGTGTGTGTGTGTGTTTGTGTGTGTGTGTGTGTGTCTGTGAGAGAGAGAGAGAGTCTCACTCTGTCACCAGGCTGGAGTGCAGTGGTGCATCTCAACTCACTGCAACCTCCACCTCCCAGCTTCAAGCAATTCTCCTGCCTCAGCCTTCTGAATAGCTGGGATTACATGTGTGCAACACCATGCCCAGCTCATTTTTGTGTATTTAGTAGAGAAAGGGTTTCACCATGTTGGCCAGGCTGGTCTCAAACTCCTGACCTCAGGTGATCCATCCACCTCAACTTCACAAAATGCTGGGATGAGCCACGTCGCCCAGCCTGTTTTAAATTTTGTTGGTCAAACTTTATCATTTCCTTTCATTTGCTTGTTTTAAGATTATTTGTTATTCTTTTTCTAAGTTCTTACGCAGGGTCTTACATTTTTGATTTGAGACTTTTATTATTTTTTCTTTATATTTTATAGCATTTTAACGCTATAAAATTCCCTCTAAGCACTACTTTAGCTATGTGTCTCAAATTTTAGTATGTTG
>NW_022454473.1:0-363 GCF_009761245.1 Sapajus apella
TCTAGGAACAGGAAGGTAACAGGATGAAGAAACACTTTTGGAAGAAAGATTTCTCTGAATATATTTTATCATGTTGTTTAAGCTTAGAAATATTTTTAAGTGCTTTATTTATTTATAAAAATAAAAACAGAAGCCAATGCTACTAATTGTATATCCTGTTTGTAAAAATAAAGTGACTTAAGAACACAGAGTTTTGAATGTAAATCAATTTTTGGAATATATTCTAAAGATAAAGACTTCATTAATAAACTTCATTGCTTGGCATATGAGCAGCATATTCATAGTAGTATGAAGTTTATTAATGAAGTCTTTATCTTCAGAATATATTCCAAAAATTGATTTACATTCAAAACTCTGTGTTCT
>NW_022454473.1:463-823 GCF_009761245.1 Sapajus apella
TATTTTTAAGTGCTTTATTTATTTATAAAAATAAAAACAGAAGCCATGCTACTAATTGTATATCATGTTTGTAAAAATAAAGTGACTTAAGAACACAGAGTTTTGAATGTAAATCAATTTTTGGAATATATTCTGAAGATAAAGACTTCATTAATAAACTTCATTGCTTGGCATATGAGCAGCATATTCATAGTAGTATGATTTATGCAGCATTTGTTACATATAAGTCTATAGATATTCGTTGTACAAATGTCTCTACTTTAGGTATCTTTGAAAAGTCATTTGAGAAAAAATCATAATTAATGAATATTCGCAACTCTTGTTCTGCATCTGGACCAGGTTTAAAATACATTGTTTTTT
>NW_022454473.1:923-1019 GCF_009761245.1 Sapajus apella
ATTGTTTTTTTAATAAAAATGTCATGAAGTAATTGGTTAGTTCATAACCAATTACTTCATGACATTTTTATTAAAAAAACAATGTATTTTAAACCT
>NW_022454474.1:0-1019 GCF_009761245.1 Sapajus apella
CCAGATATTTCTCATTAAACCCTATAATCCCATTGACTCAGGAATATCCAAACGCAGCTTTTTGGAGAAACGTGTTTCTAACTCGCAGAATCTAAACATAGATGCAACTTCCGAAGGTGAAAGAACACACAGTGGAGCAGTTTGAAAGAGACGTTTCTCGTATGATTTAGATGCGATCTTAAAGCTAACTATTAAGAGTATCTATATGGCTGGAAATGTCTCTTTCCAGATTCTCCAAAGAAAGTGTTAGTGAACTGCTACATTCACACAATTGTTTATCTCTGTACGTTTAATATACACCCTGACAATGTTTCTGCAACATAGCTCCGTTTTTGTTTTAGAGGCAGATATTTCTCATTAAACCGTATAGTCCCATTCACTCAGGAATATCCATACGCAGCTTTTTGGAGTAACGTGTTTCTAACTCGCAGAATCTAAACAAAGATCCAACTTCCGAAGGTGAACGAACACCCAGTGGAGCAGTTTGAAAGAGACGTTTCTCGTATGATTTAGATGCGATCTCATATGTAATTCTTAAGAGTCTGTATAAGGCTGGAAATATCTGTTTCCAGATTCTCCAAACAAACGGTTGGTGAACTGCTACATTCACACAATTGGTTACCTCTGTAAGTTTAATATACACGTTGACAATCATTCTGCTACATAGCTCTGTTTTTGTTTTGGAACCAGATATTTCTCATTAAACCCTATACTCCCATTCACTCAGGAATATCCAAACGCAATTTTTGGAGAAAAGTGTTTCTAACTCGCAGAATCTAAATATAGATGCAACTTCCTTAGGTGAACGAACACACAACGGAGCAGTTTGAAAGAGATGTTTCTCCTGTGTTTAGATGCAATCTTAATGCTAATTCTTAGGAGCCTGTATATGGCTGCAAATATCGATTTCCAGATTCTCCAAAGAAAGGGTTTCTGAACGGCCACATACAAATATCTGTCTAACTCTGTAACTTGAATTCACACCTTGACAATCATTCAGCTACATAGCTCGGTTTTTG
>NW_022454475.1:0-459 GCF_009761245.1 Sapajus apella
CCTACTGCTCGGTGCACACCACGCAGCAGCCAGGCTGAGCTTTCACGCCGGGCATCATCAGAGCCTGCAGCCCCTGATTCTACCCTCAGGGGGCCCCCTGCGAATGATGGTTGCCACCCATGCCTCCTAATCCTGATGGCTCCCACTCCCAGCACCCTCTGCACAGCCCTCACCTTCCCTTCCTGGGCATGCAGTCCCCAAATTCATAGCGCTCTCATGAGCAGCACTGGAGGGTCAGCCTCCCCTTCCAACGTCCTTGGCCATCCTTTGACCACAGGTAGCTTTCCGTCTTCTCACCTGTGCTCTGCCATGCCAGTGCTGCCCTGTGTGGGATGGGAGACTCACCTCCTTTCCATCCTGTGCAGATGCCAGGCCCAGCTCTCCCCTGGATCTCCAGTACTAAGAAGCAGCAGGCTGTTGGAATATTCTGGTTGAAGCCAGGTATGGTAGCTGGAGTCC
>NW_022454475.1:559-1018 GCF_009761245.1 Sapajus apella
CCTACTGCTCGGTGCACACCACGCAGCAGCCAGGCTGAGCTTTCACGCCGGGCATCATCAGAGCCTGCAGCCCCTGATTCTACCCTCAGGGGGCCCCCTGCGAATGATGGTTGCCACCCATGCCTCCTAATCCTGATGGCTCCCACTCCCAGCACCCTCTGCACAGCCCTCACCTTCCCTTCCTGGGCATGCAGTCCCCAAATTCATAGCGCTCTCATGAGCAGCACTGGAGGGTCAGCCTCCCCTTCCAACGTCCTTGGCCATCCTTTGACCACAGGTAGCTTTCCGTCTTCTCACCTGTGCTCTGCCATGCCAGTGCTGCCCTGTGTGGGATGGGAGACTCACCTCCTTTCCATCCTGTGCAGATGCCAGGCCCAGCTCTCCCCTGGATCTCCAGTACTAAGAAGCAGCAGGCTGTTGGAATATTCTGGTTGAAGCCAGGTATGGTAGCTGGAGTCC
>NW_022454476.1:0-1018 GCF_009761245.1 Sapajus apella
GTGTTTCTAACTCGCTGAATCTAAACATAGATGCAACTTCCGAAGGTGAACGAACACACAGCAGAGCAGTTTGAAAGAGACGTTTCTTTTTTTTTTTTCCCATTTATTTATTTTATTGCATTTTAGGTTTTGGGGTACATGTGAAGAACATGCAAAATTGTTGCATAGGAACGCACGTGGCAGGGTGATTTGCTGCCTTCCTCTCCATCACCTACATCTGGCATTTTTCCCCTGCTATCCCACCCCAGCTCCCCACCCCCCACCGTCCCTCCCCTATTTCCCCCCTACTGACCCCAGTGTGTAGTTCTCCCCTCCCTGTGTCCATGTGCTCTCATCGTTCAACACCCGCCTATGAGTGAAAGAGACGTTTCTAATGTGATTTAGACGCGATCTTATAGCTAATTCTTAAGTCTGTATATTGCTGGAAATATCTCTTTCCATATTCTCCAAAGAAAGGGTTATTCATCTGCTACATTCACATATCTGTTTTACTCTCTAAGTTGAATGTACACCTTGACAATCATTCTTCTTCATAGCTCCTTTTTTGTTTTAGAGCCAGATATTTCTCATTACACCCTATAATCCCAATAACCCAGGAATATCCAAACGCAGCTTTTAGAAGAAACCTGTTTCTAACTCGCTGAATCTAAACATAGATGCAACTTCCTAATGTGAACCAAACACATCAGTGCAGTTTGAAAGAGACGTTTCTCCTGTGGTTTAGACGCGATCTTACCGCTAAATCTTATGAGCCTGTATATGGCTGGAATTATCTCTTTCCAGATTCTCCAAAGAAAGTGTTTCTGAACTGCTACATACACACATCTGTTTAACTCTGTAAGTTGAACATACACATTAACAATCATTCTGCTACATAGCTCCGTTGTTGTTTTAGAGTCCGATATTTCTCATTACACCCTATACTCCCATTCACTCAGGAATATCCAAACGCCGCTTTTTGGAGAAACGTGTTTCTAACTCGCTGAATCTAAACATAGATGCAACTTCCGAAGGTGAA
>NW_022454477.1:0-1018 GCF_009761245.1 Sapajus apella
GCCAGACCAAAAGATGAGGCCAGGACAAAAAGCCAGGCCAAAAGGCCAGGACAGGCCAGAGGCCAGGACAGGCCAAAAGGCCAGGCCACCACAAAAGGCCAGGCCAAAAGGCAAGGCAAGGCCAAAAGACCAGGCCAGACCAAAAGGCAAGGCCGAAAGGCCAGGCCAAAAGGCAAGGCAAGACCAGGTGCAGACAAAAGGCCAGCCCAGGCCAAAAGGCAAGGCCAGGCCAAAAGGTGAGGCCAGGCCAAAGTCCAGTCTAGGCCAGAAGGCCAGGCCAGGCCAAAAGGCAAGGCCAGGCAAAAAGGCAAGCCCAGGCCAGGCCAAAAGGTAAGGGCAGGCCAAAAGGCCAGGCCAAAAGGCAAGGCAAGGCTAGGAGAGGCTAAAAGCCCAGGTCAAAAGACAAGGTGAGGGCAAAAGGCAAGGCTAAAACACAAGAAAAGGAGAAAAGGCAAGGCCAGGCTAGACCAGACTAAAAGGCAATCCCAGGTTAAAAGGCCAAAAAGGTGAGGCCAGGCCAAAAGGCCAGGCCAAAAAACCAGCAGAGGCCAAAAGGCCAGGCCAGGCCCACATGCCAGGCCAGGACACACCAGGCCAAAAGGCAAGGCAAGGCCAGGCCAAGGCAAAAGACAAGGCTAAAAGGACAGTCCATGCCAAAAGGTCAGGCCATGCCAATAGGCCAGGCCAGGACAAAAGTCCAGGTCAGGACAAAAGGAGAGTACAGACCAGGTCAGGCCAAGAGATAATGCAAGGGCAGGCCAAGAGGCCAGGCCAGGCCAAAAGGCAAGGCCAGTCCAGACCAGGACAAAAGTTCAGGCCAGGCCGAAAGGCCAGGTCAAAAGGCAAGATCAGGCCAAAAGGCCAGGCAAGGTCAGCTAGGCCAAAAGTCCAGGCCAGGCCAAAGGCAAGGCCAGGACAAGTCAAGAGGCCAGGCCAGGCCAAAAGGTAAGGCCAGGACAAAAGTCCATGCCAGGCCAAAAGGGCAGGTCAAAGGGTGAGGCCAGGCTGAATGGCAAGG
>NW_022454478.1:0-1018 GCF_009761245.1 Sapajus apella
GCCACCTCAGCCTCCCAAATACCTGGGATGGCAGGTATGAGTCACTGTGCCTGGCCTATGTATTAACATGTTTAAATTCTTCCAAAACCTGTGCTTCAGGAAGATTGTTCTAACAGCCATTGGAAATAAATGACAGAATGACAGGACAAGGATCATGTCAGTCACAGGGTGGCCGTGTACATCTGCTGGCCAGCAGCAGGAATGCCACTCAGACCCTGGATTCTACCTCTGCAGCCCACCTGCACCTGAACCCTCCTTCCCACATCAGTAGAAGCCTGGAACTCTCAGAACAGCAGACCTCATCAGCCACTGCCACCTTCACCAGAATGATGTAATTAATTTGTTCATGCAGAAGACAGCAGGAACCCCGAGAGAACAGGATCCAGAATGTGTGGGTTTTGATGGAAAGGGTGGCAGGATCTGGGCGGCTCCACCTACCTCACTCCCTGACCCCCACACTCCTTCCCCAGTCCTGCTCAGTATAGAGACTAGAGTGACATCACCAGAAATGTAGACGCTTGGAAGGATACCAGCGACACACAGAAGAGGAGACAGGACATCCACAAGGTGCCCAGCTGCTGGCCCCAGATGCCCAGGACTCTGTCCAGAAAGGCTCCCTCCCAGCCATGGAACTTGATGGTCCTCCAGTTCCTGAGGATGGAGCTGATAAGCAGGTTCCGAAAGTCCTTCTGCCTCATTTGCTCTCCTGGGGTTGGAGGGAACAAAGAGATGAAGACAGGGGCAGTCCAGAATTCTCCCCTGCACCCTGACAGTCCCGCTGCAGCAAATCCCACTGATCTCACCAACTGCGTCCCAAAGCTGTCTGCCTGTCTGCTTCTCTGACCCTCAGTCCTGATCCATCCACCGTCATCCTGTGCCTGGGCTCCTGGAGTTAACCCGGGACCACTGCCCCGGGTGGGTAGCTTCTGATGCCCAGAGAACAGAGGCTGCCCCTGAGCCCACCTGGGTATGGTGCCTGAGGAAGGCTACCTGGAGGGGGGTAATGCCTGAGCTACAT
>NW_022454479.1:0-1018 GCF_009761245.1 Sapajus apella
TCCTGGCCTAGGCAGATGAAATACTGCAGAAGTGTGTGTGTGTGTGTATGTATGTGCACGCGTACGTTCTTGTACACAGATGTGGAGGTAGAAGTACGGGGTTGAATTTGATAAAACCAGAAGGGGTAGGCTGTTGGGATGGGCACTTGTTTTGGCAGCAGCTGTGTAAATCTAGAATTAAGAAATAATTGTGTCAATTTTCTCTCCCAGAAAATAAAGATTATAATTCCTGCCTTGATATGTCAATTAGGTGGTCCACTATATGCAAAATATCTAGTATATAATATGTGCTGAATAAATACTACTTTCTGTAGCTCATTCTTAATTACTGCTTAATTTTGAAAAGTTTAGGATAATTATGGCTTTTATAAAAATTATTTATAATTATTATAAAGAAATCTAAGTCCTATAGAAAAGTACAAAGAGGCTGGGCATGTTGGCTCATGCCTGTAATTTCAACAATTTGGTAGGCTGAGGTGGGCAGATCGCTTGAACTCAGGAGTTCAAGACCAGCATGAGCAACAAAGCAAGATCCCATTGCTATAAAAAATTATAAACCAGTTACGGTAATGAGCACCTGCAGTCCCAGCTACTCAGAAGGCCAAGACAGGTGGATCACTAGAACCCAGGAGTTTGAGACTTCAGCCTGGGAAACAGAGTGAGACCCTGTTGAGAGAGAGAGAGAGGCAAATAACAAATCATGAAATTTTCAATTACCAAGAAATAACTCTTAACATTAGGTGATATGGCTGGGCACTGTATCTCATGCCTGTAATCTCAGCAGTTTGGGAGGCCAAGGTGGGTGGATCACTTGAAGTCAGGAGTTTGAGACCAGCCTGGCCAACGTGGTGAAACACTGTCTCTACTAAAAATTCCAAAATTATCCAGGCGTCGTGGTGGGCGCCTGTAACCCCAACTGCTCGAGAGGCTGAGGGACAAAAACCGCTTGAGCCCAGGAGGCAGAGGTTGCAGTGAGCCGAGATCGTACCATTCCACTCCAGCCTGGGTAACAGAGTGA
>NW_022454480.1:0-1018 GCF_009761245.1 Sapajus apella
GTAAATCCCAGCCCCTGAAAATGTCCATTCACTGCTCTCTGTACACACGGAGATATACAGGAGATTTACCAAAACAATTGTAAAATTTTAATCCTGTGAAATGTAATAGTTAACAAAATAATTATTGGATAAATGGCAGAAAGATATTGTCATAAGTAGGCATTTCTGTAATGAAATCATTTATCATTGTGGGTTTATTCTTTGAGGAAAAAATATTTATGGCACATGCTTTCAATAAAGTAGACTTTTTAAGTTGATAACAACACACATTCAATGTTAATGGTTGCTGCAAAATAATAATACTTTTGCATGATGATTTTGTAATTAATATTTAGCCCAACACCAGAATATGATATCTGGACTTCTCCATTCAGTACAAAGTTCTTTCTAGGGCACCAAAGTGATCTTGCATCTGGGTTCCATGACATGGCTAATTAAACAACCCCAATTTTTTATCCTTATCGTTTAAAAGAAAAACATAATTATACTGTAATCTATCAATAACTTAAAAATCAAATAAGTTTTTGCTTCCCAGAATTTTCAGAAAAATCAGAGATTGAATTAAAACCAAAAAAAGTCATGTTTATAAAACTGTATGTGCATGAAAGGAAATTTTATAATTTTCTCCAGAGGCATTCATTGTGCTAATCCCATCTATATTACAACTGTGCTCTGATAACCGATGAAAGGATATTATTTAGTTATCAGGCTTGATAAAATAATAATATTGAGGTGAAAGTGCAATGAAACTAAAAGTCAGTAAGACTACTGTGTACCTTTTAAAAATTCATATAAGAAACAAGATATGTTTCATTCCCTTTGTGAATTATCACTTTGAGATATGGTAAAATAGCTAAATAACACCTAATCAAGAAATTTGACCTTAGTCCTCTCTCCTTTCCAATGTATAATCCATAATAAACTTGCTTTCTTTTTAATTCAGTCAAAAACAGACAACCCGAAACTCTAACAAGCTCTTGACCTGTGTTGGCCCTTCCTGCATTTTCATGGGAGGATG
>NW_022454481.1:0-1018 GCF_009761245.1 Sapajus apella
ACTGCCCTGGTCAGAACTTGCACCCCAGGCTGGAAAGCTGGCGAGTGTGGGAATCCTGTGCTCAAGGGTCTCTGCCCCACATGCCACCCGACCTCAGTCCCAAGCTGGCAACTCAATCCCTAGGTCCTGAATAGGTCCAGTGGCATCAAGCTGAAATACCAGCAGCTGTCACAATCACAAATAAAATTTTAAAAGACCAGCAGATGGGCAGGGCACAGTGGCTCACACTGTAATCCCAGCATTTTGGGAGGCCAAGGCAGGTGGATCACTTGAGGTCAGGAGTTTGATACCAGCCTGACCAACATGGAGAAACCCTGTCTCTACTAAAAATACAGAATTAGCTGGGTGCCGTGGTGCAAGCCTGTAATCCTAGCTACTGGGGAAGCTGAGTCAGGAGAATTGCTTGAACCTGGGAGGCAGAGGTTGCAGTGAGTCGAGATTGTGCCACTGAACTCCAGCCTGGTCAACAGGAGTGAACCTCTGTCTTTAAAAAAAAAAGAAGAAGGAGAAGAAGACCATAGGTGGCCCTCGCAAAGAATGCCCAGGTGTGAATTCAAACTGGCCAACAACACTGCAGCCCAAACCCAGGCTGCAGTTGCACATTGGAGCCTCACGTGCAGAGACAGCTTGCAGAATGATCATGGGCTCCAGGATGTGCATGTGCTCTGGTGTCTAAGAGTTGTGGATGGAAACATCCCACACCACTAAGGAAAACACAGCCCAGAGTTGCGCTGAATGCTTCCTTGAAGCCTGAAGACCCACAGGGCTAACAGCCTGTGCGACAGCAGCACTGAAGCAAATGCCCAGACGCCCAATTGCCTTCATGGTTGGACGACTGGGAAGGACACCCCCATGGGAATAGTCATTTGTTTCAGACAACAGGGGCCTGCCCAAGGAGTCGTCAAGGGAGGCAATGGCCTTGATGGAACTGGAGACACCAAGTAACCTCGCCTTGTCTGCGGGGTCAGAAGCAAACCAGCCTCTCCTCACTGCTACAGGATACCCTTTACTCCTTCCT
>NW_022454482.1:0-459 GCF_009761245.1 Sapajus apella
CCTACTGCTCGGTGCACACCACGCAGCAGCCAGGCTGAGCTTTCACGCCGGGCATCATCAGAGCCTGCAGCCCCTGATTCTACCCTCAGGGGGCCCCCTGCGAATGATGGTTGCCACCCATGCCTCCTAATCCTGATGGCTCCCACTCCCAGCACCCTCTGCACAGCCCTCACCTTCCCTTCCTGGGCATGCAGTCCCCAAATTCATAGCGCTCTCATGAGCAGCACTGGAGGGTCAGCCTCCCCTTCCAACGTCCTTGGCCATCCTTTGACCACAGGTAGCTTTCCGTCTTCTCACCTGTGCTCTGCCATGCCAGTGCTGCCCTGTGTGGGATGGGAGACTCACCTCCTTTCCATCCTGTGCAGATGCCAGGCCCAGCTCTCCCCTGGATCTCCAGTACTAAGAAGCAGCAGGCTGTTGGAATATTCTGGTTGAAGCCAGGTATGGTAGCTGGAGTCC
>NW_022454482.1:559-1018 GCF_009761245.1 Sapajus apella
CCTACTGCTCGGTGCACACCACGCAGCAGCCAGGCTGAGCTTTCACGCCGGGCATCATCAGAGCCTGCAGCCCCTGATTCTACCCTCAGGGGGCCCCCTGCGAATGATGGTTGCCACCCATGCCTCCTAATCCTGATGGCTCCCACTCCCAGCACCCTCTGCACAGCCCTCACCTTCCCTTCCTGGGCATGCAGTCCCCAAATTCATAGCGCTCTCATGAGCAGCACTGGAGGGTCAGCCTCCCCTTCCAACGTCCTTGGCCATCCTTTGACCACAGGTAGCTTTCCGTCTTCTCACCTGTGCTCTGCCATGCCAGTGCTGCCCTGTGTGGGATGGGAGACTCACCTCCTTTCCATCCTGTGCAGATGCCAGGCCCAGCTCTCCCCTGGATCTCCAGTACTAAGAAGCAGCAGGCTGTTGGAATATTCTGGTTGAAGCCAGGTATGGTAGCTGGAGTCC
>NW_022454483.1:0-1018 GCF_009761245.1 Sapajus apella
CTAACATATATTTTATTTCATTGTGTGGAGTTTAAAGGGATACACTGTTGGAGCATAGCAGGAAGTTGGAGGATTTGAATTCCATTCCCAGTTTTCATTGTGTTTTGTTTCTTAAAACTATAATAATTGGTTGCTGTTACAAAGTTTAAAAGGTGGTTTTAATGTGAATTGCAAATTCTGGTATATTGTGACTGACGCTTAAGAATGCCTGTCTTTGAGAGGAAGGTGTTATAATATTAATGAACAGTGCCAAATACACTGTGCATATCTACAATTTAATCTTTGAATGTATGTTACTGGGTTAGCTCCTTCTTCTGTGTGATGGTATCATGCATAGAGTCAATCAAATCCTTCTGATGTTTTGTATGGACTTTGACAACATGTAAATTATGTGTAAAGCAAGTTTTTATGATTAAGGAATCAAATTTATTGAATTTTATTATTGAAAGTTGAAACTTAACATGTATGAACAAAAATCAATAAAAGGATATACTCTTTTCATGGACCTATAAAAAAAAGGGGGGGATACAGTGGATTATGAAATAATATTAACTAGCTGAACGTTGATGCCTATTTTTCAGTTTTTAAAAAATTATTTTAACAAATTTTTTATTTTTACTGTAAAATTGCACTTAATTAAATCCACTCCTAAATATTTATTTATTTTTCATACATATATAAATGGAATTGTTTTCTTAATTTTATTTTAAGGTTGATCATTGATAGTACGTAAAAGTACTACTGAACTTTGTATATTGATTTTGTATCTTGTGACTTTGCTGAGCTCATTTATTGGTTTTTGTGAGTTTTAATGAATTTCTTATAAACTTATATTCAAGTTTACATCATCTGCAGTGATAGACAATTTCAACCTCTTATTTTCCCACATGAATGATTTGTTTATTTTCTTATGTAATTTCTTTGGATGTTAACATTTTTGTCTTGTTCTAAAATATCAAGACACAACAACCAGTATTTTATTGTTATGGGGTTAGTCATAAGATTTTCATTGATGCCC
>NW_022454484.1:0-1018 GCF_009761245.1 Sapajus apella
GTGTTTCTAACTCGCTGAATCTAAACATAGATGCAACTTCCGAAGGTGAACGAACACACAGCAGAGCAGTTTGAAAGAGACGTTTCTTTTTTTTTTTTCCCATTTATTTATTTTATTGCATTTTAGGTTTTGGGGTACATGTGAAGAACATGCAAAATTGTTGCATAGGAACGCACGTGGCAGGGTGATTTGCTGCCTTCCTCTCCATCACCTACATCTGGCATTTTTCCCCTGCTATCCCACCCCAGCTCCCCACCCCCCACCGTCCCTCCCCTATTTCCCCCCTACTGACCCCAGTGTGTAGTTCTCCCCTCCCTGTGTCCATGTGCTCTCATCGTTCAACACCCGCCTATGAGTGAAAGAGACGTTTCTAATGTGATTTAGACGCGATCTTATAGCTAATTCTTAAGTCTGTATATTGCTGGAAATATCTCTTTCCATATTCTCCAAAGAAAGGGTTATTCATCTGCTACATTCACATATCTGTTTTACTCTCTAAGTTGAATGTACACCTTGACAATCATTCTTCTTCATAGCTCCTTTTTTGTTTTAGAGCCAGATATTTCTCATTACACCCTATAATCCCAATAACCCAGGAATATCCAAACGCAGCTTTTAGAAGAAACCTGTTTCTAACTCGCTGAATCTAAACATAGATGCAACTTCCTAATGTGAACCAAACACATCAGTGCAGTTTGAAAGAGACGTTTCTCCTGTGGTTTAGACGCGATCTTACCGCTAAATCTTATGAGCCTGTATATGGCTGGAATTATCTCTTTCCAGATTCTCCAAAGAAAGTGTTTCTGAACTGCTACATACACACATCTGTTTAACTCTGTAAGTTGAACATACACATTAACAATCATTCTGCTACATAGCTCCGTTGTTGTTTTAGAGTCCGATATTTCTCATTACACCCTATACTCCCATTCACTCAGGAATATCCAAACGCCGCTTTTTGGAGAAACGTGTTTCTAACTCGCTGAATCTAAACATAGATGCAACTTCCGAAGGTGAA
>NW_022454485.1:0-1018 GCF_009761245.1 Sapajus apella
GCGATCTTAAAGCTAATTCTAAAGAGTCTGTTTATGGCTGGAAATATGTCTTTCCAGATTCTCCAAAGAAAGGGTTAGTGAACTGCAACATTTACAGAATTGTTTAACTCTGCAAGTTTAATATACACCTTGACAATCATTCTGCCACATAGTTCCGTTATTGTTTTAGAGCCAGATATTTCTCATTAAACCCTATACTCCCTTTCACTCAGGAATATCCAAACGCAGCTTTTTGGAGAAACATGTTTCTAACTCGCAGAATCTAAACATAGATGCAACTTCCGAAGGTGAGCGAACACACAGTGGAGCAGTTTGAAAGAGACGTTGCTCATATGATTTAGATGCGATCTAAAAGGAATTCTTAAGAGCCTGTATATTGCTGGAAATATCTCTTTCCAGATTCTCTAAAGAAACTGTTAGTGAACTGCTACATTCACGCAATTGTTTAACTCTGTAAGTTTAATATACACCTTGACAATCATTCTGGTACATAGCTCCGATTTTGTTTTAGAGCCAGATATTTCTAATTAAACCCTATACTCCCATTCACTCAGGAATATCCAAACGCAGCTTTTTGGAGAATCGTGTTTCTAACTGGCAGAATCTAAGTATAGATGCAACTTCCGAAGTTGAACCAACACACAGTGGAGCAGTTTGAAAGAGACGTTTGTCGTATGATTTAGATGCGATCTTAAAGCTAATTCTTAAGAGTCTGAGTATCGGTGGAAATATCTCTTTCCAGATTCTCTGAAGAAACGGTTAGTGAACTGCTACATTCACGCAATTGTTTAACTCTGTAAGTTTAATATACACCTTGACAATCATTCTGCTACATAGTTCCGTTATTGTTTTAGAGCCAGATATTTCTCATTGAACCTTGTACTCCCATTCATTCAGGAATATCCAAACGCAGCTTTTTGGAGAAACGTGTTTCTACCTCGCAGAATCTAAACATAGATGCGTCTTCTGAAGGTGAACGAACACAGAGTGGAGCAGTTTGAAAGAGACGTTTGTCATA
>NW_022454486.1:0-1018 GCF_009761245.1 Sapajus apella
ACGTGTTTCTATCTCACTGATTCTAAACATAGATGCAACTTCCGAGGGTGAACGAACAGACAGCAGAGCAGTTTGACAGAGACGTTTCTCCTGTGATTTAGATGCGCTCTTAAAGCTAATTCTTAGGAGCCTGAACATGGCTGGAAATATCCCTTTCCACATTCTCCAAAGAAAGGGTTTCTGAACTGCTACGTTCTCACAATTGTTTAAATCTGTAAGTTTAAAATACACCTTGACAATCATTCTGCTACATAGCTCCGTTGTTGTTTTAGAGCCCGGTATTTCTCATTACACCCTATACTCCCATTCACTCAGGAATATACAAATGCCGCTTTTTGGAGAAACGTGTTTCTAACTCGCTGAATCTAAACATAGATGCAACTTCCGAAGGTGAACGAACACACAGCAGAGCTGTATGAAAGAGACGTTTCTAATGTGATTTAGACTCGATCTTGTAGCTAATTCTTAAGAGTCTGTATATTGCTGGAAATATCTCTTTCCAGATTCTCCAAAGAAAGTGTTATTAAACTGCTACATTCACACAATTGTTTAACCATATAACTTTAATATACACCTTGACAATCATTCTGCTAAATAGCTCCGTTTTTGTTTTAGAGCCAGATATTTCTCATTACACTGTATACTCCCATTCACTCAAGAATATCGACACGCAGCTTTTAGAAGAAACGTGTTTCTAACTCGCTGAATCGAAACATAGATGCAACTTCCTAAGGTCAACGAACACACAGCAGAGCAGTTTGAAAGAGACGTTTCTAATGTGGTTTAGACGCGGTCTTACTGCTAATTCTTATTAGCCTGTTTATGGCTGGAAATATCTCTTTCCAGATTCTCCAAAGAAAGGGTTTCTCAACTGCTACATTCACACATCTGTTTAACTCCATATGTTGAATATACACCTTGACAATCATTCTTCTACATAGCTCCGTTTTTGTTTTAGATCCAGATATTTCTCATTACACCCTATTCTCCCAATAACCGAGGAATATCCAAACGCAGC
>NW_022454487.1:0-1017 GCF_009761245.1 Sapajus apella
AATGTATTGATGGTAACTTTCTGATTATGAAGTAGTTATATTAAATGCCCTAGCTTGCAGAAGTACCCACTAAAGATATCAGATGTGATGGCGTAATGTCAGCAACTTACTCTCAAATGCTCCCCAGGGAGAAAGTTCTTTTCCCTAAAATTTAGAACTTTTCTCCAATCTTAAGACTGTTTCCCAAAAGTTAATCAAATAAAGAAATGAAAAAATAAATAGAAAAAGCACAAAACCTTAGGCAAACCTTATTTTTCCACAAGGAAAGATCCATATAAATCAGTGCTTAAAATTAAAATTATATAAGTTTGATTGCACTATAACAATCATAATATATCTGAACGTGGACAATGTCCACGGTACCAGTATACCAAAATGACGCCTATCTAAACTTCAATCTATCAACATACATAAAAATAAAAATTATAAAATACAAACAAACCATCAGTTAATTCCATTCAAGTATCAATGGCAACTTGATTATTTGGCTGTTTAAACAGTGAACATTTGGGCAGTTCGAGTATGTAAAATTCAATACTAATTTTCATTTGTAAAATCCACTGAAAAGTTAGCTGAAGAAGCCAGGAAACATTTTTTTAAATACTACATAAATTATAATCAGACATGCATAATATGAAATATTTCCCTTTAATAAAAATGTTGATATATTTGACAGGAAACAAATTATCACCTAAAAAGCCTAGAAATAAAATTGCCTTACCTTTCAGATCTTGTATTTTCCTTTTTTTTTTTTTATTAAGTGTCTGCTATCTTCTGGACACTCACCAGATCTTGTATTCTCTGTACAAAACCTGTGCATATTCTCTTACTGCTTCTGAAACTGGGTCTACATTCACATTTGCCTTGTGTGCAAATCCTAGTGGAAAAGCGATACGGGATCCAGGTCCAATTTCAGTAGCAGCTGAAAAGAAAAAGCAAGAATTTTATTATTATTATTATTATTATTATTTATTTCAAGACAGGGTCTTGCTCTTTCACCTGTGCTGGAGTGCCCTG
>NW_022454488.1:0-1017 GCF_009761245.1 Sapajus apella
AAATGTTCACAATATATACTTCTGACAAAGGACTCCTATCCAGAATCCACAACAAACTCAAACAAATCAGTAAGAAAAAAATCAAACAAACCCGTCAAAAAGTGGGCTAAGATATGAATAGACAATTCTCAAAAGAAGATATACAAATGGCTAGCAAGCAGTTAAAAAAGTGCTCAACATCACTGATGATGTGGGAAGTGCAAATCAAAACTATAATGCAATACAACATTACTCCTGCAAGAATGACCATAATCAAAGCATTAAAAAAACAACATTAAAAGTATTAAAAAAGCCGGGTGCAGTGGCTCAAGCCTGTAATCCCAGCACTTTGGGAGGCCAAGGCGGGTGGATCACGAGGTCAAGAGATCGAAACCATCCTGGTCAACATGGTGAAACCCTGTCGCTACTAAAAATACAAAACATTAGCTGGGCATGGTGGCGTGTGCCTGTAATCCCAGCTACTCAGGAGGCTGAGGCAGGAGAATTGCCTGAACCCGGGAGGCGGAGGTTGCGGTGAGCCGAGATCGCGCCATTGCACTCCAGCCTGGGTAACATGAGTGAAACTCCATCTCAAAAAAAAAAAAAAAAAAGTATTAAAAAACAACAACAACAACAGCAGTAGTTGTTGACGTGGTTACAGCAATCAGGGAATACTTCTACACTGCTAGAAGAAATGTAAACTAGTACAGCCACTACGGAAAACAGGCTGGAGTTCCTTAAATAACTAAAAGTAGAATTACCATTTGATGAAGCAATACCACTACTGGATATCTACCCAGAAAAAAAAGTCATTATTTGAAAAAGATACTTGCACATGCATGTTTATAGCAACACAATTCACAACTGCAAAATCATGGAACCAGCCCAAATGCCCATCAGTCAATGAGAGGATAAAGAAATTGGTATACATATACATGATGGAATACTACTCAGCCAAAAAAAAGGAATAAATTAACAGCATTTGCCATGGCCTAGATGAGACTGGTGACTATTATTCTAAGTGAGGCAACTCAAGAA
>NW_022454489.1:0-418 GCF_009761245.1 Sapajus apella
ATTCTGGGTTGAAAGTTCTTTTCTTTAAGGATGTTGAATATTGGCCCCCATTCTCTTCTGGCTTGTAGGGTTTCTGCTGAGAGATCTGCTGTGAGTCTGATGGGCTTCCCTTTATGGGTAACCCGACCTTTCTCTCTGGCTGCCCTTAGTATTTTCTCCTTCATTTCGACCCTCGTGAATCTGACGATTATGTGCCTTGGGGTTTCTCTTCTTGACGAATATCTTTGTGGTGTTCTCTGTATTTCCTGGACTTGAATGCCTGCCTTGCTAGGTTGGGGAAGTTTTCCTGGATAATATCCTGAAGAGTATTTTCCAGCTTGGATTCATTCTCTTCGTCGCATTTGGGTACGCCTATCAAACGTAGATTAGGCCTTTTCACATAGTCCCACATTTCTTGGAGACTTTGTTCATTCCTTTT
>NW_022454489.1:518-1017 GCF_009761245.1 Sapajus apella
TCAGCTCCATCAATTCACTTATATTCCTTTCTATTTTGTCCATTCTTGTTAGCATTTCGTCAAATCTTTTTTCAAGGTTCTTAGTTTCTTGGCATTTGGTTAGAACATGTTCTTTAAGTTCACAGAAGTTTCTTTCTACCCACCTTCTGAAGTCTGATTCTGTCATTTCATCGCACTCGTTCTCCCTCCAACTTTGTTCCCTTGCTGGTGAGGAGTTGTGATCCCTTTTAGGAGGAGAGGTGTTCTGGTTTCGGGTGTTTTCATCCTTTTTTCGCTGGTTTCTTCCCATCTTTAAGGATTTATCCACCTGTCAACTTTGTGGTTGTTGGCTTTCAGATTGGGTCTCAAATCTTTCAGATTGACAGTCTGTTTGTTGATGATGAGGTTATTTCTGTTTCTTGGTTTTCCTTCTGACAGTCTGGCCCCTCTGCTGTAAGTCTGCTGAGGTTCACTCCAGGCCCTGCTTGCCTGGGGTTCACCTGCAGCAGCTGCTGAACAG
>NW_022454490.1:0-1017 GCF_009761245.1 Sapajus apella
GGGTGAGGGTTGGGGGCCTAAGAACATCCTGAAGGGGCCACTGTCTTCTCCACGGTTTTCCCCTCGTGCGTGACGTGGCAGCTGTAGCTGCTGCGGGACTTCCACTGCTGCGGCGTGAGGCTCAGGTAGCTGCTGGCCGCGTACTTGTTGTTGCTCTGTTTGGAGGGTTGGGTGGTCTCCACTCCATCCCTGACAGTGTTGCCATCTGCCTTCCAGTCCACTGTCACGGCTCCCGGGTAGAAGTCACTTATGAGGCACACCAATGTGGCCTTGTTGGCTTGGAGCTCCTCAGAGGAGGGCGGGAACACAGTGACCGTGGGGGTGGCCTTGGGCTGACCTGGGAGAGGGGCAAAGGGCAGAAGGTCAGAGTCCTGGTGTCCACCTGGGAGCTCCCGGCCTCAGTCTTGAGGTGGGCGCAGGACTAAGGCCCAGGACAGGGACCTCAGGCAGGGCCCTTCCTGCAGGAGGTCAGCTTGGCGGTGGTGGGGACACTCACCTCCCAATGGGAAGCGCCTCAGCGTCGGAGGACTGGAGAGAATCAGGTCTCTTTCACTCCAGCCTCCTTTCTAGATTCCCCTCCTTGTCAGCCAGGCCTCACCTCACCTGTGCTCCCCGCTGCTGGCTGGGCAGGGTTTAGCCCTGGGCCCCCGTCTTTCCTCAGGGAATATCTCTGTCTCAACAGCCCTGCCAGGTCCCTCTGTGTCTGTTCATGAGGGATTCTGTGTCCTGTTTTAAGGTTCTCCTCCCTTTTGAGGAGTGAGTTTCTTCCCCAGGGGTCCCCCTTGGCGCCATCACTGCAGTCCCAACCTCACTTTCCCATCGAGCTCCCGTGTTGGGGAGAGGGCGTTAGTCCCGGGGCCGGGTCCCCGGGAGTCCCTGGGAGTCCAGGAGAATGAGGCCTTGCTCTGAGGTATGTTTTCTGGTCTGAGCCTGGGGCTGTGTGTGTTCCACGGGGTCTCTTGTCATATTGGGAGATCTGGCTGTTCTAGGATGTCTGTCTGCCCTGACAGTTCCCTG
>NW_022454491.1:0-1017 GCF_009761245.1 Sapajus apella
TTTGGGCTCATGTTATCCTCCTGCCTCAGTCTCCTAAGTGACTGGGGTTACAGGTATGTGTTACCTTGCCCATCTTTAAGCCACTCCCAACCATCAGGTTGCAAAATATTTAAATGTACATACAAAGGTGCAAGGGAGATCTCTATATAAATAGCACCATGTAAATTGCTAGAATCTTTCTTTTTAGAATTCTGTTTGGATGTGGCTTCAGAGCAGGAAATAGTAAATTAATTTTTACTTTTTAATTTTTGTTTTTGTTTTTTGAAGCAGATTCTCTGTTGCCCAGGCTGGAGTCCAGTGGCATGATCTTGGCTCACTGCAGCCGCTCACTGCAGCCTCTGCCTGCTGGGTGCAAGTGATTATCTTGCCTCAGCCTCCTGAGTAGCTGGGACTACAGGTGCCTGCCACCATATTTGACTAATTTTTTTTGTATTTTTGGTAGAGACAGGGTTTCACCATGTTGGCCAGGCTGGTCTCTAACTCCTGACACAAGCAATCCACCTGCCTCAGCCTTCCAAAGTGCTGGAATTATAGGAGTGAGCCACTAGTGGTTCCTGGCCTTTTTTTTTTTTTTTTTTTTTTTTTAACATTTTTAAATTACAGTTTTTATACCTATTCAAAAGTAGAGAAAATAGTACAATAAATACTAAAATACCCATTCTTCAATTTCTGTGATCATTAGTATTATCCATATTTTGTTCTTCTATTCTTTTACCTCCTTTGCAGGAATATTGTAAAGCAAATCGCAGCCATCACATCATTTTATCTGTTCAGTGTGCATTCCCAAATTGTATTAGCCTTTTCTTACACAGCCACTATCTCATCACATCTGATGAAATTAACCATTTTTTCGTGTCAGCTCATATGTAGTCCTTAGTCGAGTTTCCTCACTCTTATCTGAACAGTATCTCATTTCTTCATGATCTAAAAAAAAATTGCTTTAAGTCTGGCTTCAAACAATCTTCATGTACTAACTTTGGTTGTTATGCCTCTTTAAATCAGCGTCTGCTTACTATT
>NW_022454492.1:0-1017 GCF_009761245.1 Sapajus apella
ATATATAATAAGTTGTCATCAATTATTGTCACCATGTAGTGCTAAAGACACTAGAACTATTTCTCCTAACTACATGTGTATGTGTATATATATATATGTATATATAGTTCTTTATTATTTATTTGTTTCCAGACAGGGTCTCACTCTGTCCCCCAGGCTGGACTGCAGCGGGACAATCACAGCTTTGACCTCTTGGGCTCAAGTGATCCTCCCACTTCAGCCTCCCGAGGTCTACTTTGAGCACTTGCATGAAGGTGCATCTGTCAAGCTTCTCTGATGTAAACTTTTCCCCTTTGTGATTGTGAGCACATATTTTGAGGCAAAATATCTGTTCTTCGTCAATTTGTTGCCCACTAGCTTTAGCATCCATAGGTGATGTTATCCATCACCCTTTATATGTATTCGTATTGCACTGTATGGAAGATCTTATTTCTTCCCAGCAAACTTTTGTGTATGTTTGTGGGGGAGGGCGGGGTAGAGCATTGTCAGCAAATACTCTTTCCCTGTAAACACAGCTCTGCATAAAGAAGCCCCTCCCCCAGGTCTGCTGTCAGTGGTGGGGAAAGGACTGAGCTCTGTGTAAGGATGGCCGGGCGGGGAGCTGAGACAGGGGGAGCTCATACAAAACCCAAACTGAGAAAAATGACCCAGAATAATGAAGCTGGGCCGCTTGCTGTGGTACTTGCCACCCTCCTCCACTGGGGGCGATGCCATCACTGTCACCTTCCCAGCTCGCCCACCTGGGAAACCTGCCCCAGGTAAGGTAGATCCGCAGTGAGGGCGGGAGGTCCCAGCACAGCGGGGGCCTCGGTCACGGCGTTGGTCACAGCTGCTTCCGCGGCCCCGGGCGGCGGCGCTGGGACTGCGGGGGCCGCTGTGACCGAGGCTCCCGCTGTGCTGGGACCTCTCTGGGCTTTGGTTCTTTCCCCTAAAACACGGCTCATCATCGTGCTCACTGGCGCTCCCTGAGCCTCGTTAAACGCAAACGGTCAGGCCCCGCCCCGCCCGGGCTGCGGT
>NW_022454493.1:0-1017 GCF_009761245.1 Sapajus apella
AGCCTCCCCAGTAGCTGGGATTACAGGCATGCACCACCATGCCTGGATGGATGGATGGATGGATAGATAGATGGATGGATGGATAGATAGATAGATAGATAGATAGATAGATAGATAGATAGATGTAGATGGAGTCTCACGCTGTCACCCAGGCTGGAGTGCAGTGGTGCGATCGCAGCTTACTGCAACCTTCGCCTCCTGGGTTCAAGCAATTCTCCTGCCTCAGCCTCCCCAGTAATTGGGACTACAGGCATGTGCCCCCACGCCCAGCTAATTTTTGTATTTTTAGAAGAAACAGGTTTCTCAATGTTGGCCAGTCTGTTCTTGAACTCCTGACCTCAGGTGATCCACCCACTTCGGTCTCTCAAAGTGCTGGGATTACAGCGCTTTGTGAGCCACCGTGCCCCACCAAATCTCAGTCTTAAAGCAATGTGCCCCCCAAGGAAGGATTTTCCAGTTAACAAAGGAATCTGAGGAGGGTGCAGACTCTCTGAAAGAATGGTAGTGAGTACAGCGGCTTGGAGGAGGAACCAAGCAGAGGCTGGCTAGACCAGGGCTTCTGCGGCTCAGTCAGTCCATGAGTTTGCCCTCTACATTGACCCTACCACTGGCTCCTGTCCTTGAGAGGGCACTGCCACTAGAGGTAGCCATGTCCTGAGCCAAGCTCCGCATTCCTTAGTGATTCCCCTCAAAGTTAGTCCCGAGACCCTGCACTCTGTCCACCTCTCTGTCTATCCTGCAATGGGCAGGAAGGGGTTGGGGACCCACCACTCCACCGTGACATAACGCCAGGCTCCCGGGAGCCCTCTGGCATACAGCTGCTACGGGGTCTCTGAGGCAGTGCAGCAGGGTGGGGGGCACTTTTGGGCAAGGAGCCCGCCTGATGTCCCTCACCCTGCACTGATAAGGGAAGCGGCCTCTGCTCTGCATTGAGGGACCCGCGCTCTCCCCGTGGGCCCTGCTGCCCAGTGGGTTTTTCTGGGTTAGGATAACATGGTGGTGTACGTGATACTCAAC
>NW_022454494.1:0-1017 GCF_009761245.1 Sapajus apella
GCAGAACCCACATCTACAATAATTCCTTCCGGAAAACAATACTGAGAATTGCTCCTGGAAATATCAAACATGACCCATAAGCACTGGCATCCCCTGCATGCCTTCTCGAAATACAGAATCTCAAGCTCTCTCTGACAGAGGAATGACAATCAATTTTTTTAGAAAGAAGAATCCCATGTAGGAAACCTGCACAACAGTGTAGTCTCCCAAGGGGTCCTGAGGACAGCAGCAGACCTACATGTGCAGCAGGACCAAGGGCCCGTGGAAGAGTTCGGTTTTCGGTTTGCTGTGTTGGCCTTCGTTCCACAGCAGCGACCCCCTCGCGATGGGCGGGTGATTAGGAGGCCTTCGGGTGGGAGCCAGACCCCCACTACACTAAGGCTTTAGAAAGGAGGAGCAACACAAAGAAGACCGGGCCCCACAGACAAAAAGCTGAGCCGAGGTCACGTGGGGACCGGAAGGTAGAGAAACCACAGAGAAACCGTGCTGCAGTGCGCGGACCACACTCATGTCCAGCATACTGGGCTGACACACACAAATCAACACACCCAGGAAGATACACACACACAGACACCACAGACAGACACACACACACACACACACACACACAGACGCACACACACACATACACACACACAGACACGCACACAGACTCACGCAGAAACACACACACAGAAAGACACACGGAGACATCCAACAGTCGCAGGCAGCTGCTGAGCCTATAGGGTTCTGCTCTGTGCCGGAAAGTCCCTCGCTGAGCGAGCAGCCCCGGGGCACACAGGCTGGCGGTACCTGGAAATCCCAGCAGGGACAGCTTTCCAGGAGGCGCACCCCTCACAGCGTCTGAGCAGGCCGGTAACATCGTGGGGATCCTTGGGGATCCCCCTGTCCATCCCTGAAGCTCCGCTGCAGCTTTTCTCGGCCTGCTTCCGCCCTGCGCGTCTCCTGAAATCGCGGGACCCGGGCGACGATCCCGGGGAGCCGGAGGCCGTCGCCCAACGCAGAGGCACTGCTAGG
>NW_022454495.1:0-1017 GCF_009761245.1 Sapajus apella
TGAATGTAGCAGTTCAGAAACCCTCTCCTTGGAGAATCTGGAAAGAGGTATTTCCAGCCATATACAGGCTCCTAAGAAGTAGCGGTAAGATCGCGTCTAAACCACAGGAGAATCGTCTTTTTCAAACTGCTCTCTTATGTGTTCATTCACATTCGGAAGTTGCATCTATGTTTAGATTCAGCGAGTTAGAAGCACGTTTCTTGTAAAAGCTGCATTTGGATATTCCTGAGTGAATGGAAATAATGGGTGTAATGAGAAATATAAGGCTCTAAAACAAAAGCGGAGCTATGTAGCAGAATGATTGTCAAGGTGTATATTAAAATTACACAGGTAAACAATTGTGTGAATGTAGCAGTTGACTATCCCTTTATTTGTAGAATCTGGAAAGAGATAATTCCAGCCATATACAGACTCTTAAGAATTAGCTTTAAGATCGCAACTAAATCATATGAGAAACGTCTCTTTCAACTGCTCCACTATGTGTTCGTTCACCTTAGGGAGTTGCATCTATGTTTAGATTCTGTGAGATAGAAACACGTTTCTCCAAAAAGCTGCGTTTGGATATTCTGAGTGAATGGGAGTATAGGGTTTAATGAGAAATATCTGGCTCTAAAACAAAAACGGAGCTATGTAGAAGAATCATTCTCAAGGTATGTATTCAACTTACAGAGTTAGACAGATGTGTGAATGTAGCAGTACAGAAACCCTTTCCTTGGAGAACTTGGAAAGAGATATTTCCAGCCATATACTGTCTCATAAGAATTAGCTTGAAGATCATGTCTAAACCACAGGAGAAACGTCTCTTTCAAACTGCTCTGCTCTGTGTTCGTTCACCTTAGGAAGTTGCATTTATGTTTAGATTCAGCGAGTTAGAAACACGTTTCTTCTGAAATTTGCCTTGGATATTCCTGAGAGAATGAGAGTATAGGGTTTAATGAGAAATATCTGGCTCTAAAACAAAAACGGAGCTATGTAGCCGAATGATTGTCAAGGTGTATATTCAACATATAGAGTTAA
>NW_022454496.1:0-1017 GCF_009761245.1 Sapajus apella
GTGGAGACATTTAAATTTAGACTGCGTACTACATAATGTTAATTATCAGTAGCAAATGTCTTGTGATTGTTATTGTAGTAATATAAAAGAATGTGCTAATTTCGGACAAAGTCCCTTAAGTATTTTTGTATAATCTTGATGTCTGCAATTTGCTTTCAAGCAGTTCAGAGCTCCCAAAATGTGAGTGCGTGCATGTATATGTACGTGTGTGTAAGAGAGAGAAAATGAGTGTGTCTGTGAAGAGGAAAAGAGACATAGAGACACAGAAAGCCAATCCCAGAAAATGTTAATTTGTGAATCTAAATAAAGGGTGCATGTGTCTTTATGGTGCTTCTTTTTCAACTTTTCTGTTTGATGTCAAAAGTTGGAAGAATTTTTTTAAAGGCACTTGTTTATTCAGCGTGAACACGATCTTCAAATTTCTTTGCTAGATGTTGGTTTCCTGTAGTTAATACTTTTGTACCAACTGATTGCCTTATGACAAAATAAACTTAGCTATGAAAGAAAAACTGTCTGTGTAGCCATAAAGCCAAACATTTGCTTCACTGAATAGGAAAAGAAAGCACGAAGTTTATTGCAAGTAATATTGTTATAAACTGTTATTCTCCTAATACGGTATAACCAATTATTACCTCGTAATGTTAGTCAGCATGTACTAGTAAGGAGAGACCAACGGGTAGTATTTATACACAATTACACTGAGACCAATTCCTTGTAGCCTGAAAAACAATATGGCAAACATTAAGAGAAGGTACTGGAGGTGTTTTGTCATGATTTACAGGACAAGAAATCACACTATCTTCTTCTACTAGATGATTAACTATTCTGGGAAACATATACTCAGGTTTATAGTTATAATAGACAAGAATACAAGGTGCATAAGCAACCCTGTCATCTTTCATCATTACAATCTTGCCAATCTGGAATGAAGCAAAAAAAATGACACAAGTAGATAGGGGCGTTGGCCTAGGAGGAGGAAGACCAGAATTATGCCTTCAGCTCTGCTTCCAAATAGCC
>NW_022454497.1:0-339 GCF_009761245.1 Sapajus apella
GGACTAGAGGTGTGTACCAGCTGTGATTTAAAAAACATTTTCTGTGGCTCACACCTGTAATCTCAGCACTTTAGGAGATTGAGGTGGGCAGATCACCTGAAGTCAGAAGTTCAAAACCAGCCTGGTCAACATGGTGAAACCGTGTCTCTACCAAAAATCTGAAATTAGCTGGGCATGGTGGTGGGAGCCTGTAATCTCAGCTACTCGGGAAGCTGAGACAGAATTGCTTGAACCCAGGAGTCGGAGGTTGCAGCAAGCCGACACGGTGCCACTGCACTCCAGCTTGGGCAACAGAGTGATACTTCATATCAAAACAAACAAACAAACAAACAAACAAAA
>NW_022454497.1:439-1017 GCF_009761245.1 Sapajus apella
AAAAAACGCTGGGCGTGATGGCCTGCCCTTATAATCCCAGCTCCTTGGGAGACTGAGTCAGGAGAATCACTTAAAACCGGGAGGTGGAGGTTGCAGTGAGCCGAAATCACACTGATGCACTCCAGCCTGGGTGACAGAGCAAGACTGTCAAAAAAGAAAAAAAAAAATATGCGCCTAGATACAGGAAAAACAACAAGCAACAAAACCCCCAAAATGATAAGAACAACTGTTTCCAAGACATTTCCTCATTCATTAATTAATCAACTTTTTTTTTGAGACCAAGTTTCCCTCTTGTTGCCCAGGCTAGAGTGCAGTGGTGCGATCTCGGCTCACTGCAACCTCCGCCCCTCGGGTTCAAGCAATTCTCTCGCTTCGGCCTCCTAAGTAGCTGGGATTAGCGGCGCACACCACCACGCCAGGCTAATTTTTGTATATTTAGGAGAGACAGGGATTCTCCATGTTGGCCAGGCTGTTCTCCAACTCCTGACCTCAGATGATCTGCCAACCTTGGCCTCCCAAAGTGCTGGGATTACAGGTGCGAGCTGGCGGCTCACACCTGTAATCCCAGCACTTTGGGA
>NW_022454498.1:0-1016 GCF_009761245.1 Sapajus apella
TGTCGCCCATGGTCGTCAGCATGGCGTGTGTCGGTGAGTCCTGGAGGGAATCGAGGGAGGGAGAGATGGGTGGAGATATGGGCCTGGGGTGGGGATCTGGGCCTGAGGTGGGGATATGGGTCTGGGGTGGAGATATGGGTCTGGGGTACAGATATGGGCCTGGGGCGGAGATATGGGCCTGGTGTGGGGATATGGGCCTGGGGTGGAGATCTGGGCCTGGGGTGGAGATCTGGGCCTGGGGTGGGGATATGGGCCTGGGGTGGGGATATGGGCCTGGGGTGGAGATCTGGGCCTGGGGCGGAGATATGGGCCTGGTGTGGGGATATGGGCCTGGGGCGGGGATATGGGCCTGGGGTGGGGTTATGGGCCTGGGGTGAGGATCTGGGCCTGGGGTGGAGATCTGGGCCTGGAGCGGGGATATAGGCCTGGGGTGGAGATATGGGCCTGGGGTAGGGATATGGGCTGGGGGTGGAGATATGGGCCTGGGGTGGTGATATGAGCCTGGGGTGGGGATATGGGCTGGGGGTGGACATATCGCCTTGGCCTAGAGGCTAGTCCTCTGCACAGCCATGAGCCCTCTCTCTGGGGTCAGATGGGCAACGAGGCTGAGTTTACCTTCAACCTAAAAAGGGCCTGGCTGCCAAGGCACACAGCACATTCGGGGCAGCAGGGCAGGCATGGTGTGTGTGCAGATGGATCATCTGTCATGCTCTTTCTTTTCCAGGGTTCTTCTTGGTCCAGGGATCCTGGCCACGTGAGGGTGAGTCCTTCCCCAAACCTTAGGGTGTCATCTTCCCATATAAGGGAGTTTCTTGAAACCGAATAAAAATCTCATAAACTAGGAAGATGGGACCCAGGGATGCTCGGCCCACAGTTCTGACCCAGCCCTTCCCAGCCTTTCCTTCCCTTGGCTGAGTCAAGCTCCTTGGGAACTGGGGTGAGACTGGGGTGCTCCAAGCTGGGTTGTGGGGGGAGGAAGTCGTGTCACCGGCAGAGGAAGGGAGGGAAGCAGTGCT
>NW_022454499.1:0-454 GCF_009761245.1 Sapajus apella
GCTCTAAAACAAAAACGGAGCTATGTAGCAGAAGGATTGTCAAGGCGTATATTCAACTTAGAGAGTTAAACAGATGTGTGAATGTAGCAGTTCAGAAACCCGTTCTTTGGAGAATCTGGAAAGAGATATTACTAGCCACATAGAGGCACATAAGAATTAGAGCAATGATCGTGTCCAAATACAGGAGAAACGTCTGCTTTAAACTCCTCTGCTGTGTGTTCATTCACCTTAGGAAGTTGCATCTATGTTTAGATTCAGCGAGTTAGAAACACTTTTCTTCGAAAAGCTACCTTTGTATATACTTGAGTCCATGGGAGTATAGGAAGTATTGAGAAATATCTGGCTCTAAAACAAAAACAGGGCTGTGTAGCAGAATGATTGTCAAAGTGTATATTCAACTTACAGAATTAAACAGATGTGTGAATGGAGCAGTTGAGAAACCCTTTCTTTGGAG